>NC_132859.1:27228972-27528972 GCF_048164855.1 Canis lupus baileyi | reverse complement strand
CAAATGATCTCAGTAGAGGTGGAAAGAAACTCCATCCCCACTACTCCATCCCAATTTTTTAGCAAGCAGTGCCCTGCCTCTGGGATCCAGGTATCCGGCTTCCCACTCCATTGCCTCCTGCCCTTGCCTGAGCTCCTGAGCAACTTGGTACAAATTATCTTCAGTACCAAACTGCTCCTTCAAGACTTGGCCAAGAACTCTGCACTGATCCCAGCTCTAATTTCTGTTCCTAATTACTGCTGACCTTGGATTCTAGGAAGGCTCACCAATTCCCGAAGCCTTTTCCAATTTGTCTTACCTGCCCACCCCCAGCCTCACCTCCATGCTCCTACCGTGTCTCTGAAGCTCACAGCAAGGCTCCTTTGTAACATATAGGCTAACAACATCTGAATTTCTGGCAAGTGGAGCTTACTCTATACTTTGCAATTTGAAACAGAGTAAAACTGACTGGCTATCACTGCAACCAAAACCCATAGCCTTAGATTCATCAACTGAGAGCTTTGAACTAACCAGCTGAAAGCAGGAATGCATATTCAATTACAGAAATTACCAAATCATACCTCTTCCCTATCGGAAAGGAAAGTAGAAAAAGCTAATGGGCTTTGTGCAGTTCTGAATGATAATACTACCTATGTGTGACAGTTTATGGTTCACAGAACTTTTCACATGTCTTAACTCTGTTGACCCCTTTAACAACTTTGTAAGGGAAGTCATGATGTCATTCTCATCCTCACTTTATGGCTGAGGAAACTGAGACCCTAAGGCCAGCTTTGGAAGACTATGACCCTCCAGAAGACTCTTTGGTCATTGACCAGCATTCATCAGGGTCTGTATAAGTCTACAGAAGGAATAAGGAGCACCAAGCACATGTCAAACATTTTACATATATTATCCTTCTCCATTCCCCTGGCTCATTCCTCTTCACTGCCCCCCCACCCCCCGGCTTTCCAATGGTTTCTCCAACATGCCAGACACCTCCTGCCTCGTGACTATTACCCTTGTTAGTCTCTCTGCCTGGGATGAGCTCCCTCCAGCTACCCACAGGACTGGATCCCTTCTTTACTTCCAGCCTTTTGTCAAATATTTCCTTCTCTGTGAAGCCTTCCTACTTAAAATTCTAATTTTCCACCACCAATCCCTACCCCTTCGCTGCAGGCTTTTTTCTCCATGGTACACATTACCATTTGACACAATATTTATGTTCTTTATTGTCTACCTCCTCCATAATAGCATATAAACCTCATGAGCACAGATTCTTATTGGCTTTGTTCACCACACAGTCAATAAATATTTGTCAAATATGTTATATCATCTAAGCCTTCAGGATCCCTGCAAGATAAGTGTTATTAGTTCCACTTTAGAGATGAGGAAACTAAGACAAAGAGAGTTTAAATGATTTTCCCTAAACCTAGAGTTGCCAGGTTTAGCAAATAAATACAGGATGCATTGCTAGATTTGAATACCAGAAAACCAAAAAAAATGAAGTTTTTTAATGTTAGAATGTTCCCTGTAATATTTAGGGCGTAAGTTACAGTAAGAATCTGCAAATTTATCTGAAATTCAATTTAATTGTGCATCTTGTATTTTATCTGGCAGCCTTACCGAAATCACACTATAAGCAAGAGACAGAACTAGGAATCCCACCCGGGTTTCTTTGACCACAAAGCCCTGCCACCATCCATCGTTCTGAAAAAAAGAGGTCAGACAAGGAGAGATGTAGCTACCCCACAAAGAGCACTGATGAAGAAAGCACCTTGACATGCCTTGCTAAAAGTTTTGGTCATAGTTCCCGATACAGCTGTACCTACTCAAGGGGAAAAAAGCCCACTTCATTCTCCTGGGCTGCCAGTCTTATAGCTTTCATAAGCATTAAATTAATTTAAAAATCTAGAGCTTCTCAATGGAATTACAGTCCTCTAATTCAGTTGCCTGTTACTTATTCTGTATTAATAATCCCATTCTATGACCAGCCATTGGATATAGAGGAGTTGATCTCATAAAATTTTAAAGTAAACCTGTTTCGTTCCCAGGAGGGCCCCGTGTGACAGAACCTATTACAGAAGATTGACAAGAAAATATTTGGGTAGCCAGGACATTGTCTGGAGCAGCATACGATATTTAAATGATTCACTCACAGTGAGGTGATACTTTAAGAAAAGAATGGCTGGCATAAAGAAACTTTTGTTCTGTGGATAAGACAGCCTTCAACCCATCACGTAGGGAAACTAACCAGATCTAATGGTGTTTAGCTTCATCATCCCTCATTTAGATTTTCATTAGCAAATATTTTTCCTCACCATTACCAGATATCTTCATTTCCTAAGTATGAAGCTTATTTTAAATGTGAAGTATTTGGAATCTTAGAGCAGAGTTTAGATCTTATGATATTTTGAAGAAGTTTAGGGTTTCAGGGTCTTTCTCATGTAGACTTGGCTCTAATGAATGTGCTTAATAAATCACAAAACTCTGCACGGACCCAGCTGAGCTAGGATTGATGCATAGAGGACCTTGGGAAGGCATTCTGTATGTCAAGCAGAGGGTGGGGTGGCCTGTAAGGCACCTCCTGTAGAATTAATCACATCTTGCTCTTTTTATAGTTTCCTGTGATGACATTCAAGTTATTCCTCCAGGTAAATTACAAGTTCAGAAACTCTCATGAACTATATTTTATTAATTCTCAGAACACTTTGGTGGCATATAAAAGATGTAGTTCTTATCTTCCTATCATACGTTTCTTCAACTTCTAAAAGCATATGGGTGCAGGCGCACATGCACCCATGTGCACACACATACACACACACACACATACACACACACACACATACACACACACACCACTTATACCCAAAACCCAGCCTGGCTAATCTAAGCCCTCATCCCCCTCCTCAGGGTGATTGTTCGGGGATGGGCATGTGATCAGAAATGAACCAATCAGAGCCTTTCCTTGAGATTATCTAATGGATGCTAGCAAAGGAGGCCTCTTAGATCTCAGAGCTAGAATAATAGAAGCCCAAGGCTAACGATAATTATAATTTCTTGCCATGGAAAGACAGCCACAGGAAAGAATGAAACCAAGCAAAGACAGACTGCACAGAGAGAGGGTCCTAACAGAACTAAGTCCACTGGTCCAGTTCCAGGCGCCAAAGATGCACGTCTTTCTCAGGCTCTTGCTCAGACTCCATAAACTGACCCAGAATCTTTCCAATAAAGCCTTTTCTCTTTTAACGTAAGCTATCCTGACCTGAGTTTTCTCACTCACCATCCGGTGGGATCCGGATTAATATATAGGGAGAAAATGTTATTTCCATTTTATAAACAAGAAAAATTAAAGGATCACAGGTCATGTGGCTTCACCCTAACTATAAATATAGCATTAGACTTTCAAATTTCAGCAATCCACCTGAAAACAAATACTTGCAACATACCTCTCCTATAGCAGTGACTTCAGTCTTTTACAATTCACTGTAAAAAAAAAATTCATTTTACACTGTGGTCCAGTATATACGTGTGTGTGTGAAACAAAAATTTCACGTAACACATACCCTTATTAAGTGTGACACACTCTTTTTATTCTCTATCCTATTTCATTTTTTCAAATGCTGTTTGTGACCCACTAAATTGATTTCACCTCCTACTAAGCTGATTTCCCAACCCACTAGTGGATCCAAAATTGTAACTGTTTAAAAAAAATTATACAATAGCCCTTTTCACAATATATTGCTAATTAAATAATCTTTCTCCCCACTATAAATTTCCCTTAGGTGAAACTCTAGAATATGTAGATTAACTTGTATATTCATTTTGACTTCAGCATATGTAAATTCCAAGTCATTCCTACTAGGAATGATTAGAAAAAGAGAATATTGGGGGATGGAAGGAGATGGAGGGAAAGTTGTAGAACCTAAGAGCAGGTTTTTGCCATCAAGCCACCAGAGGGTAAGGGGAGTGAGTTTATATAATGCCAGCCTGGCCTTAAGTCACCCCCCTATGTCTATCCATTTCACCACAAGTTTAATTCAAATCAGAGTTCTTGGTTTTCCTTCCTCCTCCTCTTCCTCTATTCTTCTGGTCTCACTATGGCACCACCATTGACCAGAGTATTCAAACTGAAAGGCCATTCTCCAAACTAAGCTCTGACTTCAAAATATATCCCAAGTCTGACCAAGTGCTAATTAGCCCAAGTGCTAATTTGACAGCACCCAAAATAGACCACATCATGGTTCATCTGTATTTCTATGATAGCCTCCTAATCCTCACCCAAAAATCCATTCATTTCCTCCACAATCCACTCTCCATAAAGCTGCCAGAGGGATCTTTAAAAATCTGAATCAGATCATGTCACTCCTCACTTAAATTCCTCCAACATCCTCTCCTTCATATTTAGAACAAAATCCAAACATCTTACCATGATTCCCTTCCATGTATCCAAACTTATGCTTCCTCAGTTCTTCACCTCATTGGGCTCCATCTTGCTATTGAATGCACCACAGTCCTTCTTACTTCAGGATTTTTCTACTCCCTGTTCCTTTCAGCTGAAACATTCTTTCCCCAGATCTTCTCACTTCTCTTAAGTCTTTGTTCAAATTTCATGTCCTCAAGGAAGCCCTCCTAAAGTAGATCCCGCCTCCTAGCATTCTCTATTCTCTTCCCCTGTCTTATTTTCCTGCATTGCACCTACGTCTACCTTAAATTATATTATGTATTTGTTTATTTGTTTAAGATCTGCCTTCCTCATTGGAATGTAACTTCCAGGCAGGTGTTAACTGCTGACTCCCTGAAGAGACCATCAAAGTGAACTGTTGATCAAGCAAAGCCAAGTTTATCACCTGCACCAAAGGATGCCTTGACAAGTCTTACTAACATCTCAGAAGAGAAAGTGAAAAACAGGTATTTTAAATTTGAGGAGTTCCATTTGTTTTATTTTTTAAAGATGTTATTTATTTGAGAGAGAGCAACAGATCACAAGCAGAGGGAGCAGCAGAGAGGGAGAGAGAGAGAAGCAGACTCCTCACTGAGTGAGGAGTCCCGTGCGGGGCTCAATCCCAACCTGGGCCAAAGGCAGCCGCTTAACTGACTGAGCCACCCAGGTGCCCCAGGGGTTCCATTTAAGACAAGTATTTCAATGTGGGTATCCTGATTAGAACTGAGTAAAGTTTGTGACAGAAGAATTTAGGTTTGGGACGCCTGGGGGTGCTCAGCACTTGAGCCTCTGCCTTGGGCTCAGTGCATGATCCTGGAGTACTGGGATCGAGTCCCACATCGTGCTCCCTGCATGGAGCCTGCTTCTTCCTCTGCTTCTCTCTCTCTCTCTCTCTCTCTCTCTCTCTCTCTCTCTCTCTCTCTCCCCCCCCGTGTCTCTCATGAATAGGTAGATAAGATCTTTAAAAAAAAAAAGAGTTTAGGATTGGTGAGCTCAGTGGACAAATATTTTGAAGAGAGCCTTGAAGAGTAGAGAGTATTTGATGAGAGTCAAGTATTATTCTGAGAAAGAGCTATCATTACCCCAATGAGACCTGATTTACTAACCTGTTATTCTGATGGGAAAAATGGATTCCCACAAGTTTCAGAGATAATAAATTTACTATAGTTTCCCCTTAAACACAGGAGACATGTTCCAAATCCCAGGTGGATGCCTGAAACTGTGGATAGTACTGAACCCTATATTACTATGTTCTTCCAATAATATAAATGTATGATAAAGTTTAATTTATAAATTAGACACAATATTAACAAAAATAACTAATAATAAAATAGAACAATTGTAACAGCCTACTATAATAACTGTTAAGTGAATGTAGTCTCTCTCTCTCAAAATATCTCATCATACTGTACCCACCATTTTCCTTCCTGTGTTGATATGAGGTGATAAAATGTGTGAGAGATGAAGTGAGGTGCATGACAAAGGCAACATGACTTCACATAAGGCTACTATTGACTAGTTAGAAGGAGGATCGTCTGCTTCTGAATAAAACTGAATTGAAACCACACACAAAAAAAAGAAAGAAAGAAACCACAGAAAGCAAAATTTTGGATAAGGGAGGTCTACTGTGTTTGCAAATTCATCTTTTCAGACAAAAATTTTCTGGGATAGTAAAGTCATCGAGTTTTTCTTTAAGATTTATTTATTTAGGGATCCCTGGGCGGCACAGCGGGTTAGCGCCTGCCTTTGGCCCAGGGCGCGATCCTGGAGACCCGGGATCGAATCCCACATCGGGCTCTCGGTGCATGGAGCCTGCTTCTCCCTCTGCCTGTGTCTCTGCCTCTCTCTCTCTCTCTGTGACTATCATAAATAAATAAAAATCTAAAAAAAAAGATTTATTTATTTGTTTAAGAAGAGAGAGAGAGAGTGCGTGCCTGCTGCACCAGGGGAGGGGCAGAGGGAAAGAATCTCAAGCAGACTCCCCACTGAGCGTGGAGCCCTACGGGAACCAACTGAGCCTCAGACAGTAAAGTCATCTTTAATGGAGTCTTAGTTCCTAATCCTATTAAGCTGTATAGCTGTATATGGTTTTATATATAGGAATCTCATTTATCTGAGTTAATAACATAAAGTGCTTTAGAACCATGCCTGGCACGTAGTAGGCACTAAACAAATGTTTACTGCTGTTGTTCTATAGTTGTGGAAAGTTTCTTTCAGGTGCATAATAAATGTTTGTTGAATCGATTAATTATTTTGGTTGGAAGGCTAGAAACAGGGCTAAATCGAACATGAGAGATAAAAGCCCTTGATGATATGTCCTGCTGTCTCCTTATGGGCTCTGGCATGGTATTATTGTTGGGCAAAGATACTGGGAAGAATGTCAGAGAAATTCTCTGCTATATGAACTTAGTGGATTAAAAGAAGACTCCCCAGGGATCCCTGGGTGGCGCAGTGGTTTGGCGCCTGCCTTTGCCCCAGGGCAGGATCCTGGAGACCCGGGATCGAGTCCCACGTCGGGCACCTGGTGCATGGAACCTGCTTCTCCCTCTGCCTGTGTCTCTGCCTCTCTCTCTCTCTCTGTGACTATCATAAATAAATAAAAATTTAAAAAAAAAAAAAAAAAAAGAAGACTCGCCAGTACTGTCTCCATACCAACATCCTTGTGCTGTGGACCATGGTGGGATCTCATGATAGAAGTTAAAAATATAAAAAGGCAAAATTGTTGAGCTGTCAGATGGAAGATTAGACACACAATAACTGGGCCCCTCCACACATCTACAACAAAGCAAACAACTTTCCATACCTCTCACTGAGACGGCAGGGGAGGAGAAACTCCGAAAGTTTTCTATTAAGCAAGGATGGTGAATGGACATTGATTTTGCACTAATAATAATGTAAGATGTGCAAAATGCTATATATAGTGTCAAGTATAATTCTTCATAGTTGAAAATAAGACTCTCGTACCATATAAAGTGAGCACCTGTCAAAGATTTATTAACTCATTAATGAGGGAGTCAGTAAGAAGGTAAATCCAGCCCAGAGAGTATTTTGAGGAATGGGGTATTTATAGGCATTTAAAAAGAAATATTAGAATTAGATTGCAAGGTTAGATACAAAACAGATTAATGTTCCACAGGACAATAACAACCATAAGCTTTGGGGTCATCGTTGCTATTGGACAGAAATTATTTGCATCTCTGCCATATGACATCTACAAGCTAACACGCATCTTCACAGAGTTTGAGCCCTTAATTAACAGTAAATAACAAAGTCAAGCAAAGGCACATCCCCAAGATAATTAATTATCCTTAAGTGGCCTTGTTAGACAACACTCCTATATGTCATTGAAAGACATGCCTGATTTCCAAGCTTTGAAGAATTTTTCACAACAGTATTCTCTTTACTTTGTGTGCTATCTTTTCTTATTTTCATGAGTATCATTTCCATAAATTCCATTACTTTCTCTAGCTTTCACAGATTCTCTCCCTCTGGATCCCCAACGCTATTGTTCCCATAAGGTGTTATGGTGAACACAGCATAACAGAGAAGTTATTTTATTCATTGAGTTTTTGTTTGTTTGGGGGGAACATTCAACCTCATGATTGAAAAGGATCATTGGACTTGGTGTTTGTGTCCTTCAGACTGCAAGCTCCTCCAAAGTCAGTTCAAAAATATCAGCTTGGCCTCAGCTATACATTTCTACTCTATGTCTGATATGTACTGGAAACACTCCAATAATAATGCCTAGATAGATGAATAAATGCAATTAAACAAACAAAAATATTGTTATCCTGAGTCAGGAAAAAGTGGCAAATTTACACAACGCTATAAATACATAGGTCCAGATCAGGAGAGAGTTTTACATGACAAAGGTGCAGTTCAGCTGAACCTGAGAGCTGCAAGACACGCCCTATTAGAGCAAATAGAAAACAGCCTAGGGGGAAAAGGCTTTGGGGTAAGGCAAAGAGGTACCAATCACCATTTTGTCCAGAAGATACTCTTTTCTTCTACCTAAAATAACTGCGGTCTATAAAATCCCAACAAGCACACTTAGGGATGGGTCTTAAAAGAGTGCTGCATTGGAGAACCAATCCTCCTGGTTTCTGGGAGTTTTTCTGCCATTAACGAATTTTCCCAAGAACTATAAAGAAGAGAAATTATAATTTATCTTATAATTAGAATTATGTGTTATATTTTTCCTATATTTTATTTAAGAATTTGAAAGGGCTTCAAATAAAAGATACAGAAAAAGTTGTGGTTGTTGTTGTTGTTTATGGAAAAAATATCATAAACAAAGGAAGATAGCTACCTTTACCAGAAACCTAGCTGTGAGCATCCCGGTAGCCAAAGCAAGAAAGAAAATGTAACAACTTGCATAAATCCTATTTTCTAATAAGCAAAAATACCAGATGAGAAGTTTTTCACTAGCATCGAGTTATACAAAGAACTTACTTTTGCAAACTCTTGTATAGGGACACTAGATAATATGGTCAAATCATTCAATACAAGTTTTACAAAAGTTGAATTTATGCTCTTTATATTTCTGTATTTCTGGTATTACTGCTTACTGAAAGTTAAGTCCACATAATAATATCACATATAGGCAATATATCCAATATGTAGCATTTGGTTGGTCTAACCAGATATAAAGGTATCTTAGAGAATTTGCAGAAATGAAGCTGGAAAATCTTTGGGTTATCAGATATCAATTATTTGATCTGCACTTTGACCAGAGCTAAGTAGCACGCAATTCAATACTGAGGTATAAATGTTAAAAGAGCAGAGATACATCCCACTAATCTTTGTATTCTCTGTGCCCTACATGATGCCTGGCACATAATAGGGACTCAATAAATACTTGGCAAACAGTACCATTGACTGCCAAATGATTCTCCATAATGGAGACCAGTCAGAGAGCCACGAAGTAGCAAATATGGCCTTGAAGAAAGGACTTCCATCCAAATTTTGGCAGGAGAAAAGTTTCCTCTCTGCCTGTGTCAGCGTATCTAATACATCTCTTCAGGTTCAGGATGCACTAAAGTTATGCAATGATACTTTTATCCATACTTTTAATAATATATGCAAGTCACTCTCCAACTTTTATCCATACTTTTAGTAATATATGCAATTGCTGTTCTAAACTTCTAGATAGCTTATTCTTTAATAGGGGTTTAGTTCTTGTGAACAAATCTTTTCTGTTCTAGAAAAGTGATTAAAAAGAATTTTGGGGGGCACCTGGGTGTCTCAGTTGTTGAGTCTCTGCCTTTGGCTCAGGTTGTGGTCCTTGGGGTCCTGGGATCAAGTCCTGTATCAGGCTCTGCCTATGTCTCTGCCTCTTTCTCTCTATCTCTCATGAATAAATAAATAAAATCTTTTTTAAAAAATTTTCTCTTTAACTGTAATTGGGAATCCAGTGGATGCTCCTACAGTATTCTAGCATCCTAATGAGTGGAACTGGGAATGCGGGCTTACAGCACTGGGCTTCTCATGCAGGCAACCATGATCACAACAAGATCAAGGTGATTCCAGGGACCCATTTCAAAAACAAATGATATGCCAGACAATCAAAGTCATTGTCCCAGGGGCCTCCTGTGCTTTCTCTAGCTCAATCTATCCTGTACAGGTGAACAACTCTGATTTTCTGGAAATATCCTTTGATCATGCTGCTCCTTTGCCCAAAAACATTCCATGTTGGGAGAGAAAAAAACAAGTGAGTTGAGAACTGGAGGACAACAAGTACATCCCTCAAGAACCATCCCACTGTTGTGTTTTATTTAATCTGTGCCCTGATTAAATGTCTGGTAAGCCCCTGGACCACAGATAGGTCAGAACACCAGCTAAGCCACTTGGGACAGTAAATAGTGGCTTTGAAAAACATATTTTGTGGTGTGTCTTTCTGCTCTGTTTTTATTTTTTTCTCAAATATTCCAGTGGGATAGGAAAGGCAGTCTTCCTGGGAGTGTATGAGCTTGCTGAACATATCAATGATGAAAATGCTGTCCATTTGTAGAGCAATTAGTTTCGCTGAGCTCTTAATTCTCACAGAACCCTACCTTATGGACTGTAAGACAGAAATCTAAAGCAGTGCTTCTCAAACTATCCCTGGCAATGAACCACTTTATTTTTGTTTCCAATCCATTCCAGACCAACACTTCTGTAAAATAATGAAGTGTTTCTTCATTTCATTTTTATAATAAAGACGTGCAAAATATAAGCCCACATTTTTTATTATTTATATTCAACAGATCAAAGATACACTCGAATTGCTTTAAAAACTTCCAAATGTTTTCTGCTAAAATTCAGATTTGTCATAGACCAGTAACATTCAAGAGCTGGCACCAGTCAGGTAACAACTCTGCATAGCACTGGTCTAAAAAGTATGCTGGAAAAAAAAAAAAAAGTATGCTGGAAATCCCCTGGGGACAGAAAAACTCCCTTTCTTTTCCATTCTGGGCACCACGCTTCAGATGCAAGAAACACAAAATTCCTAATTATTTTTTGGGGGGGGGGTAAGAACGTATCAATAAATCACATGGGTTTTATGACATAAATCCAGCTTGAACATCATGTCAGTTTCACTGACCTATATCTATCACTGCATTGTCCAGGCCAGTCCTTGGGAAACAGGTGATCTGGTCTCCAGGGAAGTATTAACAGTTAATTCCAATTACCATACTAGCAATCAGAGAGAGTGTGAACTTATTTAAGAGCAACACATGCTTATATCTAAGGTGATTCCTAAAACAAAAGCATCCATCCATTCCAAACAGAAGTCCCCCTCTGTTTCCCCTCCTGTTTTGAGTCTGAGATACCCTGGCCATTTCGAGGTACATGCCATGAATGGGAAACATTTTATGTCTCCCTCCATTCCAAAGATTATTCAAACTGTTCAGCATATTTTATTTTCCTTCAGCAAGTAGAAGAGCCTGGCATGCTTCCTAACCCATTAGTTTCTTCTAACACACATGGGAACAATTCTCCTCTCTTTACCAAACTGTTTTCTCTTCTTGAACTAGTTCATTCCCCCTTGTAGTTAGGTACAGCCTCAGGACTGAGCTCTGGATGACAGTGGGTAAAAGAGATTCATGGTGCACCTCCCAGCCTGCCCCCTAAAACCCTCCCATGCCTGGTCCTTCATACTCTTTTCCTCCTCCCAGCAACCTTGGAAGCCATATGCTGAGGCTGCAGGAGCCACAAATTGGAGGAGCCAGGGTACCTGAATCACTGCTTGGAGGAGACTCTCCCCAGCCAGGAGCACTCACTGGAGACATTATAAGAGTGAAATCCAACACGGGGTTATGCCATTGAGATTTGGCAGTTTTTTGATGAGAGCAGATGATGTTACTCTCATTAATATGCCTCCATAATCAAAGATACTATTATTTCCATCATTGTACAAAGTTGCCTGCTGAATTAGAATGTCTTTGTATATCAACTCTTGTCACAATCCATTCTATGGGCCTGCTCTGTATCTACGCACTCATTCAAAATTATCTATTGAGCACCAACTACTTTGTGTCTTCATCAGGTACAAGTATCATATCTGAGTCCCTTAAAATGAGACCCAAGAGGAACAATTCTCAAATTCGGTTTTAAAGTGACTAGGTTTTGGGCAGCCCTGGGGGCTCAGCGGTTTAGCGCCACCTTCAGCCCAGGGTGTGATCCTGGAGACCCAGGATCAAGTCCCACGTTGGCTTGGAGCCTGCTTCAAGCTCCTGCGTGGAGCCTGCTTCTCCCTGTGTCTGTGCCTCTCCCTCTCTCTCTCTCTCTCTCTCTCTCTTCTGTGTGTGTGTGAGTCTCTCATGATTAAATAAATAAAATCTTTAAAAATAAAAAAATAATAAAGTGACTAGGTTTCAAGCTATAATTATAAAGCAGAATGTAACTACAGACTTTTTGATGCCCACTCTCTTTTCCCCCATCTTTTGCCCCACCCCCTCCCCACCTCCATCCCTCTATTACTGTGTGTCAAGCAGAGGCAGAGCTCAGGCTGTATGATTTTAAAGAAAGACAACACAAAGTTCCCCAGGAGGTTTCCTCTCTCACCCTAAACTTGGACCTAGAATTTCACAAGGACTTCCATCTGGAAGGATATCACTTCCACTGTGCTGGTGACAACAGAGAGACACAGGAGGGAGAATGGCTTGCCCTTGGGAAACGAAAGATTTGGGTTCTTATTTTTTTAGGTGATCCCCTCTTCTGGGTCATCAAGTGACTCTCACGGAACACTAGGACTATTTGTTAAGGCTGGTTTGCTTCTCATTAATGCGTCGCGACACTGAGATCGAGCCTCGGAGAGAGGGGCCCAGGGTTTGACAGCATATGTGAGTACACCAGTCCAACTTCTAGACTTGGATGGAAATTTACCTGTATGCCTCACTCCAGATTCAACTCCCCAACAGGCAGGCTCCACCCTCGTCACATCTCATCATGCATCCGCCTCTCAGCTGCATGCTCTGCAGTCTTTGCAAAAAGTGTAATCGTTTTTGCATGAACCCTCCCACGCAGCTGAGCAGCTCCCTTGCGCACCATCAGATTTGTTTACTTGAAATGGAAAGTTGGGATTTGCAAATCTATTTTGATTTGATTTTTCGTCAGTAAAAAATTAAGCTTAGATGAATATAACCCAGTATGTTTTATTCTTTCCTGCTCCTCACATCCAACCTGTGGTCCTGTTTCTCTAAGGAAAGATTCGTTTATCGTCCCACTGTCCCACCCAGACTACTCCCTTCTTCGCTGTTTATAAAAACACTGCTGGGAAATTAAAACAAGAAATGCTCTTTTCCAAAGACACTGAAGCATATCTGAGCTTAGGCAAATGACGTTCTTTTAAATGATATTGGAAACTGAGAGCTGAGTACTGTGTGGTGCAGGCACCCGTAAATGGTTAATTATGATGGTGGAGATGATGGAGCCATCCACTGACCTGTCAGGGAAAAAAAAAAAAAATGAAATAAAACCTTCAGTCTGCAAACCGCAGACCCAGCTCAGAGACCAATGCTCGCTCTGAATATGGATTTCAGGACACTTCCAATCACCCTCCATCTGCAGGATTTAAGCCCCCAAGGCCAGAACCCCCTATTTTTAACACTTGATTTGGGCTGGGACCTGGGGCTGAAAGCAGATCTCATTCTCCCTTCTCCTCACTACCTTCCCCTGCGCCTCTGTAACTCTGTTATTTCTCCTATTAATATCTCATCAACATCGGACAGGTGCTTCCTGTACGGAGGTTCTTCATTAACAAGTTGTCAATGGGACACAGAGTCAGATCCCCGCTGCTGAAGGAAATTGGCATGAGACCGGCAGGAGGAGGCCAGAGGACATCCTGCATGACGATTACACTTTCTCTCTGGTCTGTGTTTTCCCAGCAAACTTAAATTTGGATTCACCTATCTGACTTCCGAAAACTTTCCTGGAACTTCCTCCTTAAGCAAACACTTGTCCTCAAATTAAATCTATTTTTATGCTCAATGTAATATCTGAATCAGCAGTTTTTAAATACTCAATATATCTTTAAATGCCAACAGACAACAAGTATAGCAGGTGTTTAATTGTGGTTTAAAGATCCACATTGTTCACATTTTACAATCACAATTAAAATTAAGCAATAACACCAAAGGAGTTCCGGTATACAGCAATAATACTTACCCGTATAGTGAAATTGATAAGGATCCAGATATAATGATGCCCATTGTAGTAACCCTGTGGTGACTGATTGCTATTCTGCTGTTAGCAAACAACCAAGAAATACTTTATTTTTTCAGAATTATCAATTTGTTTCTAGGGTATGTGAACAATGGAAACCTTAAGGGAGAACGCAATAGTTAGTGAGGTATTAAAACAGTTATATAACTAATAAAAACACTAAATCAACTTAGATATGCAGCAGTGTGTCATTTCCATTTTAATAAAAAAGTACATTATTCTCTTCCCGAAATTACAAAATTTTATTTTTTTTTTACTCCTTGCCAACATATTTGGAAAGTAAAAAAGTCATAAATCTCCGGTTTCTGGAATTGTCATTTATGTGATTCTCTAGTCCTTAAAAAAGATAGAATAAAAACAGGCATTTTCATAAAACGATCGATTTGAAAAATTATTTGCATTCACTGCTTGCAATTTTTTTCTTGGGGAGGCTGGAAGGGGGAGCACGGGGACTTATAAATAAAACACATTTGATTTTCCTAGCATCCCTGTATGCTGAGCGTTAAGATCTCTAGATGTGCCTGCTCAAAAGGCAGTGTGCAGAGATGCTTTATTGGGAGAAGCCTTCACATTCTCTGCTGTGCAGCCCACACAGTGACTAAGGTCCAGGCAATGGGTCAGACTCCTGGTCAGTGAAACCCAGCTACCAGCCAGATGGGAGACAAGTGAGTAACACACCATTTTTCTTCCCTGAAAACATAGAGGCAGGCTTATCTACAGGGGCCATGGGGTGGTTTCCAAGCACCCTTGAAAATTCCCATGAGTCTACTGCCTGGATTGCTAGTGAATACCCTCCTATGGGGAAGAGCCAAAGTAGCTCCTGAAGGACCTAGAGGTAGAATTTTAGAACTGCAAGATCATTGGAGAAGACCTGGAGAAAAAAAAAAAAAAAAGGCAGAACTAGAAAGGACCTTTGAACCCATCCAGGGCACTCAGTTGCATTTTTTCACCAAAGTACCCTGGAGCAAAGGTCTTTGCCCTGCCTGCACATTAGTATTCCACAGAGAGCTTTTCAAGGTATATATATGTATACGTATGTATACTGATGCTTCAAGTTGGGCCAGTTAAAACCAAATCCCCCGGGACAGGGCCCAGGTGACTCTGACACAGGAATGCACATCACTAAGGGACTTGGAAGTGGATCACTTTGCCTTAATATTTGTGCACATTTTGCAATTTGATTCAAAGGCATTTTTGTTTTATCAACTAATTATATAGGTTTCCTTTTCCCCAAATATTCAGGGACAATCAATGAGCCAAGAAGACATGCCATATTCCCCCTGCAACTTGCCCTGCACCTGAAAATGTTAAGAATGCCAGAAAAGTAAGGATCTGACTCATTGCATAAATGAAGAAACTGAGGCTCAGAGAGAAGTAAAGTCCTTTGGGATTTCTGACGATACTCTACCATCTGCTCCTTTGTACCATATGTAAAGGGCAACTTAGTGATGAAATACTCTGGATTCCATTCAAAAGAACATAAGGAAATATGAAATGGCTGGAAAGTCTGATAAGAGAACACGCTAACAATGGCAGTTACAATTTACTGAGCCCCTGCTAAATATCAGAAATTTGCATATTCATGCATTCATTCAACAAATTTTATTGAATATTATAGGAATAGCATTGATCTGGGCACCTGGGGATACCAAAGACATCAACATGAGATGTGGTCCCTGATTTCTTGGAACTTCAGGCTACTGGCAGAAACCAACATTCATCAAGAGCCACAATTATAAGATAATAAGGAATAAGAAATAAGAAATAACTAGGACCTGTGATAAGTGCTCTGAAAGGAATTTGGTTTCATGAGAACAACAAAGAAAGACAATCTATGGAGGAGACTCAGGAAAGAAAGAGACCCCTGATCTGAGAGCATGAAGGGCAAATAGGGGTTCACCAAATGGTAAGGGTTGAGAGAGTGAGGAAAGAGCATCCCTCACAGAGAAAACAGCATGTGCAAGGGTCCTGTGGTGAGAGAAGGTGAAGCACTTTGGAAGACTTGGGTAGGGGTTAGAGTGGCTGGAACAGAAGCAGACTGGAGGGGCAGGCAAGGACCAGGCATTTATTAGATCTAATCTTTGTAATCATCTTACATGAAAGAGTGTTTTGGATTCCATTTTATACATGAAAAAACCAAGGCCCAGAGTTTACATAACATAATCCAGGGTCACATCACTAGTAAGTGGCTGAGTGGAAATCAAGCATATCTGCTTCCCTAGACTCTCCCATTTTATGCCCTGCCACTGCTTACAAATGCTCAGAGTGGATAAAAGATCTTTAGAGGTTATCTATTAAGCCTTCATGTGGGTTTTGGGTCCCCTCTGCATCACATCAATGTGCTTCCATGCTCAGGAGCTTAGACTGTAGAGTTGGCCAGTGTTGAATGAAATGTAAGAGAATGAGCCAGAGTCAGAGCAGAGAAACAAAGAGAGGAGAGTGATAGAAGAACTAAGACAGCCAGTGCGATCCTAAAAACTATGTGGAATTTTCATATTGTTACAAATAACTTTTTGGGGTATCATTAAGATGTTTTTAGCTGCACTTAACAAAAAACTCAACTTTAAATGGTTTAAGCAGTGAAGATACTTTACTATTTCATATAACATTAAGTACCAAAGGAGGATGACTCCAGGGTTGGTTCATTCAGACTCAGTGAAGCCATCAAGGACCAATTTTATTCTGCTCTACTGTCCTTAGCTTATTTCTTTTCCTCAATGAACTTCCACAAGAAAATTGCCACAGTTTAGGTTTCACCTGCAGGCAGGACAACAACTAGCCAGAAAAGGCCATTTCTCCCTGATGTTTCCTCTTTCAGAGTAAAGAAACATTTTCCCAATGCCTGTGCATCAACAGACTTCTCCTCAAGTCTCAGTGACCAAAGCTGGGTCAGATGCCCATCCCACACCATTAACTAAGTGTCTAGGGCAATAAGAAGACCACACATGGCTTAGACTAACCAAGATTTACATAACCCCAAGGTGGGAGTAGTGTCACCTGAAAAGCAATTATGTGAACAAAATTAGAGTTCTGTTAGCAAAAGGTAGGGGGGCTCAGTTTAGGTAATCAGTACTCTGCCTCACTTGTTCAGAAAAAGTCACACCTTCTGGGCAGCAGGAGTTCAGTGACATCAGGTTCATCAATGGTGTTCCCAATCAGTTCAATGTGGTCAAAATAAAGCACTAAATAACAAGAAGGAAGAATACAGTCTAACTTTGCACCCTGGATCTCTCCATATGAGAGGGAGAGAACAAGACCAAATCCTAGCCAGGGGTCAACTGTGGCAATTATGAAGAAGTCATAGGCCTGCAGGTATATCCCATGCCCAGGTTAACCCACACACGTAAGGGTCAGCCACACATTCAGGCCAGCCAGCCCTAAACCCAAGGACAGGGTTTAGATTATCTCTGGAATTCATTATCAATCAGTGGGATGAAAATCACAGTGCAATCATTTGGCAAGTCTTTCTCTCTGCTTCCATCTCAGGGGACCAGGGTGAGCTATAAACATTAATTAGGAAATATGTGTGGCCCTCCTGAGATGAGAGCAGGGCAAGAATCACAACTGCCCATCACAATTAGCTCAGAGGACAAACAGGCCACCTAGCACCTTTCCTGAGGTTCCGTGGCAAATGACATTGAGGCTCAACAACTAGTAGGTGACTCACAAACCACTTTCATGTATTAAAAAAAAAAATTCACATGCATCTGAGTTGCAAATAGGATCCCCAGCAAACTTGTAGTAATGGCTTTTGTGTCATGTCACATCCACTGTGCTCTGCAGACATCTCCATTCAAACTCATGTGATTCTTCCTATAGGGTAACTCTGGATTTTCTAGTAAACATTTATTAGAAGAAGAAGAAGAAGAAGGAGAAGGAGGAGGAGGAGGAGGAGGAGGAGGAGGAGGAGGAGGAGGAGGAGAAGGAGAAGAAGAAGAAGAAGAAGAAGAAGAAGAAGAAGAAGAAGAAGAAGAAGAAGAAGAAGAAGAAGAAGAAGAAGAAGAAAGAAGAAGGGGAGGAGGGAGGGGAGGGGGAGAGGGAGAGGGAGAGGAAGAAAAGCTACTCATCCATAGTGTAGCATGAAATAAAAGTAAAAGCAAAAGTTTAAGAGTCAGATGTTGGGTAAGAATATCACCTCTACTGTTTACTGGCTGTGTGACCTACGTGGTGTCACCAAGCCTCCACTTCCACCTCTATATTATGGGAATTCTTCTGATGGGGATATGAGGATTGAGTGAGATAGTAACAATATAGTGCCACAGATAGTGTCTGACACACCATAAGTACTCAAGAACCACCAGGCTGTATGAGACCAGAGTCAGGCCCTAGACTGCACACCATCGAGCAGGATCAGATGGCCACGGCAAATGTGGGGAGAAATAAGGGCTCAGGAAACAAGGATCCTAGGATCAGCAGGTCACAGAGATGAAAGAGGCCTCAAACATAGAACTTTCTTTCTTTCTTTCTTTCTTTCTTTCTTTCTTTCTTTCTTTCTTTCTTTCTTTCTCTCTCTCTCTCTCTCTTTCTTTCTTTCTTTCTTTCTTTCTTTCTTTCTTTCTTTCTTTCTTTCTTTCTTTCTTTCTTTCTTTCTTTCTTTCTTCTTTTTTGGTGGGCACCAAAATAAAGTTTATTGAGTGATAGGATAAAGCTCCTGAGGAGGGAGGGTACCCAAAAGGGTTGCCTTAACATAGAATTACTTTCTTATATTACATTCTAGGCACAGTGGAATCATCTTGTTCTCCAGAAATTTAAGGCGGTTGGCATCCCTAAGCAAGCTTCTATAAGTCCATTCTATGCTTGCAATACTGTAAACAAGTCCTGGAATCCCACAATATGACATTTCCTCCCTTTACGACTCTGAGTTTCCATTCGGTGCACCCAACACACATTTACTGGGTAGGTACTATCAGCTGGTAACTGTAGAGGTGATTTTAAGACCCTACACTTGGCATTTTACATACTTAATGGTGACCCTAAGAGATTAGCTTCTACTGACCCCATTTAAAGGTAATGCCATCAAAAGGCCTGGATATATCTCAAAACCACAGCTGGTTTTTAGAGATCAGATTTGAACCCCAGTCTGTTTATGTATTGCCACCAAAATGCTGCCAACAACCCCCCCCCCAAATATCAGTAGATTAAACTTACATTGATTTATTCTCAGTAATCTGCAGGTCAGCAAAGGGCCATTTTGATCCAGGTTGGGCTCGATTCAGGGTGACTCTGCTCTCAGGGCCTATCATCTTTCTGGGAACATCAGGCAATCGTGGACATATTGTTCTGCCATGGCAGACACCCAGAAGGGCAAATCCAGCTGTGCAAGCACCTTTCAAACGTGGATGCATCATCTATGCTAAATTCCACTGACCAAAGAAAGCTACATGGGCAAACTCAGGTAAGTCCGGAATTTACTCTAGCTTTTAGTGAGTCTGCATCAGGAACTGCCAGTCATATGGCAAAAGGGTGAAGAACTGGGGCCATTCAGGTAATCCCCCAGAATCTGAGTCTGATTTCCAAGCCTGTACACTTTTCCTCCATCCTGCCAACCTCCCAACATAAGCAAATAAATACAATGTCCTGTAAATCTCCAAAAGAAATACATTGAAGATGCTGGGAAAGTATAGTGGAAGGGGCATGTCACTCAGCCCAGGGAGGCTGAGAAGAGGTAAGCACACAATGACTGCTGAAAGGATGTGATTCTGTGCCAGTCTCCTGACTGAGAGGAGGAGCAGCACAGGCATGAAAATGCCAAGCTCTGGCCTCAGACAGTGGGGAAGCCTGGGGAATGGAAGAGGTTTTTGAGGACTCAGATCACACCAGGACGCAAACAACAACTGGAACTGAAAGTCTCTGTGGTTTGCCTAAGCCAGGCACCAGCTCGCTGGAGAGATGGACGTTATAATCAGTTAAACAATTTCATCAAACTTCACACTGTAACCCTTGGGCCAAACCAGAAATAATAATTCACCGGTAGGAGTTAACAGCGGAGGTGAGCCCGAAACTCTGACAGAAGAGTGGCATCCAGTGGCCAAGGGTTAATTTACAATGAGCCACAGCTGCAGGCAGGCAGATACGGCAGTTGCTGGCTAACCGCACCCCAGTAGAGGTACAAGAAGTGGCAGACACCAGCCAGGGCCTGCAAAGAAGAAGACTTGGCCAACAACAAAGACAGAGAAGGTCACCCTCCTCCTGGAAGAGCATGGCAACCTTCTGAGTTTCCTTCACTCTTGACATTCCATTGTGGGGTTAGGGAGATGCAACTAAGACAGGTGACATAATTGGAGAACAAGACCACTGAGTATTGAATTATGCAACACTGATGCCAATTGCTTTGAGTTCTCAAAGTGGACCAGCAGCATCAGCATCCCAGGTAATTTATTAGAAAGGCATATTCTCACCTCTGACCCCAGTTATCCTAATCAGAAACTCTGATGGAGCCATCTGTGTTTCCACAAGTTCTCTAGGTGATTCTGAGAACCACTGTCAGAGCAAGAGGATGAGTTCCCAAGAGGAAATAAGGCTTCGGCTGGACCTTAAAGAAACTGGATAACACGAGAGGCTTTGTGTAAATCGACAGATTTACAGGCAGAGCAGTAGGCATGAGAGTGACTCACCTGAAAACCACTTAGATGACTGCCTGAACAGAGGACAGGGTGATTCTGAGTGGTGGACAGAAACAAGATTAACTACAGGGTGCCTGGGCAGCTCAATTGGTTAAGCATCTACCTTCAGCTCAGGTCATGATCCCAGAGTCCTGGGATTGAGCCCCACGTCAGGCTCCCTGCTCAGTGGGGAGCCTGCTTCTCTCCCTACTCTGCTCGTGTTCTCTCAAATAAATAAAGAATACTTTTTTTTAAGATTTTATTTATTCATGAGAATACACAGAGAGGAGAGAGAGAGAGAGAGAGACAGGCAGAGACACAGGCAGAGGGAGAAGCAGGCTCCATGCAGGGAGCCTGACATGGGACTCGATCCCAGGTCTCTAGGATCACGCCCTGGGCTGAAGGCGGCCCTACACCGCTGAGCCACCCGGGCTGCCCAAGAAAGAATACTTGTAAAAAAGAAACAAGATTAACTAGACTGAGTGTAGTGTTGGTCTTAGGAAATCTTGAACACTTGGCACAAAAATATTTGGACTTCTCGTGATGCAAGATTAAAGATTTTTACCCTAGAGAGTGAAAAGGGCAAGAGGACAGGAGAAACAGAACAACAACTCACCCAAGTATACCCTCCAAAAGTGACACCTTCTTTTGAGAAAACATGAAAAGGACGCAATGTAAAAGCAAGAGCCAGTGGTCAATAAGCAGTTGCAACATCAGTGGTCAGATAGTGAGACCCAAAAAGAAGTCAAAGGATGTCACCTTTGTTTAGTGCCCTTCCCTTGACCTAACCCATCTCCTGTCCCACATCTTCTCACCCCCATGGTGACAACTGAGGGCAAAAGGATTTAAAGAAAAGTAAGAGAGGCCACAATATGAAGATTGGATTAAAAGTGGGAGAAGCATTCTGTTTTTTTTTTTGTTTGTTTTTTTTGTTTTTTTTGCATTCTGGTTTTAGAGGCAGCTTCTAAACTCCCTTTTGAGAAATTGCTGATAATTTTATGGGGATTAGGAACTGAATTTTTTGTTTTAATTAATTTAAATGTAAATTTACATAGTCACATGTGGCTTGTGGCTACCATATCTACAGTATAACTCTAGATCACTGAAAAATTGTGAAAGCTTCCCAATTTCTTTTTAAGGTTAATCCATCCCTGATCCCAAAACCTGATAATGTGAGCACAAAAAGATTACAAGCCAATCTTACTTATATACAAGTAAAAAAAAAAAAAAAAACAATTCAGTAAAATAAAATTTATGTAATTCAGATCACTATTTTAAATATGCACACACACACCTTGATCAACCTAAAATTATTTTAATATTTGCAGAAAAGTTTATTAATGTGACTCACTGTATAATAGGTTATTAATGTGACTCACCAATTAATAGGCTAAAAATAAAAGATGATCTTGATAAATACCAATAAGATATCCGATAACATTAATGCCTTATTATTTTAAAAGATTTTTTTTATTTATTTATTTATTTATTTATTTATTTATTTATTTATTTGATAGAGAGAGCATAAGCAGTGAAAGGGATGGAGGGAGAGGGAGGAACAGGCTCCCCACTGAGTGGGGAGTGCTGAAGGCAGACACTTAACTGACTGAGCCACCCAGGTACTCCAATGCCTGATATTTTAAAAAGAAAAAAACTCTTAATAAATCAGAAATAGAAGGCTACTTCTTTAATACTACAACAAGTAGTGGGGGTACCTGGGAGGCTCAGTGGTTGGGTGTCTTCTTTGGCTCAGGTCATGATCCTGGGGCCCTGGGATCAAGTCCCACATCAGGCTCCTCATGGGAAGCCTGCTTCTCCCTCTACCTATGTCTCTGCTTCTCTCTCTCTGTGTCTCATGAATAAATAAATAAAATATTAAAAAAAAAAATACTACAAGTAACTATCCAAAATAAACTATAAGCAACTTATTCCTAGTGATGAAACACTAAAAGCAGTCCATTAAAGAAAAAGAAAAATACATTCCCAAAGATTATCCTTGTTTCGTCAGTATTTCCCAATGTTATGTAAGAGGAAAATGAAATCATATAAATATTTGGAAGAAAGAAATCAAATGATCATTATTTGCAGATGATTTTATTGCTGCTCTGAAAACCAAAGAAAATTAACAATTAGAACAAATATAAACATCAGCAAGGTTGCTAAACAGGGCAAATTTAATAATAATCCCCCTCCCTACTCCCATTTTTTGGAACCATGAGAATAAAGACCTGTCTAATCTCATTCTTTATTTTTAGCACTTAGTAGAGTCTCTGGAATATGGAAAATATAATAAATACCTGTTGAATTTATTTATTTATTTATATATTGGCTAAAAGCTCTGGAAGTTCTTAATGTTGAATATTATCATTTACCCACAGACCTAGTTTTTAAACTATACTTGGTAGAATCCTAGTAATCTAAACTGTTATGCCAGAAATTGCAGCTGAGAGCCAATAGGAAATGCATGAAGGGAGCTCTGGATGAAGTCAGCACCACTCTACTCTCACCTAAGTTTTTTATGTTATGGTACTATATAAAAATTTATTTGCAAACACTGAGGTTATTCTGCTTTCTAAAGAAATCATTTTAATTACCAGCTAGGACTCTGAATATGATCACAAACAAGCTATATCTTATGTACTAAAATGTAAATTTGATTACCTTACAATTTGTACCTCTACTCCTGGACCCATTAAATTTCTTAGGTTACTAATGTAGATTTTATCTCTGATTTCTCAGAATAGTTTGGTCTGTTTTTCCTTTCATTGCTACATAACAAAATGTACCACCCACACATCAAACCCATAAAAACTATTTTGCAAGTGACCCACCTTCTCATCCTTCATCATGAGATTTGACTCTGGGAAGATACAATGCTATTAGAGACACTTTATCTTGTAGCTAGAAACCAAATCCTGGGTCACAAATCAAACTCCAACTTGCTTCAAAGAATTTAAATCATACAAAATATATTCTCTGACTATAACAGAATTAATTTTTAAAAATTTTTTAAAGATTTTATTTATTTATTCATGAGAGATACAGAGAAAGAGAGAGAGGCAGAGACACAGGCAGGGAGAAGCAGGCTCCATACAGGGAGCCCAATGTGGGACTCAATCCTGGGACCCCAGGATTACATCCTGAGCCAAAGGCAGATGCTTAACTGCTGAGCCACTTAGGTGTCACCATAACAGAATTAAACTATAGATCAATAACAAAAGAAATAACAGGAAATTTTCCACATATTTAGAAATTAAACTGCACACTTCTGATCCATGTAAAAGGGGGAAAAATCCCAAGGGAAATTAGAAAATATTTAAATATAACACAATTTTCAGAAAGAAATTAATAGTATTAAATTCTTGTGTTAAAGAATCTTAAGCCTCCACCTCAAGAAACTAGGAAAAAGGGGCACAATAAGCTTCACAATAAGCAGAAAAATGAAATAATAAAGAGCAGAAGTCAACAAAATTGAAAGCAGAAAACCAATAGAGAAAATGGATGAAACAAACTTAGATGAAATTAACTTATTCTTTGAATACCACAAACTACCAAAACTCATCCAAAATAAAATAGATAACCCAAAGAGTCCTAAAAATGTTAAAGAATTAAATTTGTAGTTTAAAATCTTCCAGAAAAGAAATCCCCAAGCCTAAATTATTTCACTGGCAAATTTCACCAAGAACTTAAAGGAAAAATGACCAATCCTACATATTCTCTTCCAGAAAATATGGAGGGAACAGGTCCCAACTAATTTTACAAGTCCAGTTTTATTCTTATGCCAAAACCAAGCAAAAACATTTCAAAAAAGCAAAACTACACCCCAGTATCCTTCGTGAAAACAGCCATAAAAATCCTTGATGAAATATTAGCAAATCCAACAATTTATAAAAATAATACAACACAACCACGGGCATATATCCTTGGAAAGCAAGACTGGTTTAATTTTCTTAAATCAATATAATTCAACTATATTTACAGCCTAAAAAAAGATACATGTGGTATATCAATAGATACAGAAAAAATTTTTACAAAATATAACACACATTCACAACACCTTAAAATCTCTCAGCAAACTAGTAATAGAAGGGAAGGTCCTCTAAATTATAAAGGATGTCAAAAAAAAAAAAAAAAAAAAAACCTGCAGCTAACATCAAATTTACTAGGGCAAGACTACATGTTTTTCACCTATAATCAGAAACAAGACAAGGATGTCAACTCAAACCACTCTCACTCAAAATTGCCCTGGAAGTCCTAGCCAATGCAATAAGGCAAAAAAGAAAAAAAAGAAAGAAAGAAAAGAAAGAAAGAAAGAAGAAAGAAAGAAAGAAAGAAAGAAAGAAAGAAAGAAAGAAAGAAAGAAAGAAAGAAAGAAAAGAAAGAAAGAAAAGAAAGAAAGAAAGAAAGAAAGAAAGAAAGAAAGAAAGAAAGAAAGAAAGAAAGAAAGAAAGAAAGAAAGAAAGAAAGAAAGAAAGAAAGAAAGAAAGAAAGAAAGAAAGAAAGAAAGAAAGAAAGAAAGAAAGAAAGAAAGAAAGAAAGAAAGAAAGAAAGAAAGAAAGAAAGAAAGAAAGAAAGAAAGAAAGAAAGAAAGAAAGAAAGAAAGAAAGAAAGAAAGAAAGAAAAAGAAAGAAAAGTCATGCAGGTTGCAAAGGGGGAGGTAAAACTGTCACATTTACTGACAACATGACTGTGTACATAGAAAATTCCAAGGAACTTATTAAGAAAGAGAAAGAGGGGAAGAGAGAGAGGGAAGGAAGGAGGGAGGGATAGAAGGAGGAAGAAGGAAAGAAAAGTTCCTAGAATTAATGAACTTGGCAGGATTGTACTACACAAGGTTAACACATAAAAATATATTGCATCTCTTTTTCCCTAAGTCCTAGCTTCATCATTTGTAAAACTAGGAAAGCAATAGAATTTGCTTGTAAGTTTGCTGTGAGAACTAAACAATGTATGCAAACATTGAAAACACTTGATAAAAGTTAGCCATCACTTAATATACTATTAGGTATAGGAAGTAGATGCATGTGAAGTTGATGTGAAAAAAACCTATGTGTTCTACAGGCTAAAATCTCATTAAGATCAATGGATCTAGCTGCTAAAAATCCCTGAGGCAATCTTGAGACTTCATTCTGAGCTCTGCAGAATAAGAATATATTAAGCACATATCAGGCCCCAAATTTGAGTTCTGTGTTCAAGTTTTGGGTGCCACAATTTAACAGGTTTACTGAGAAAACCAGTAGCCTCCTAAAGGAGTATGGGCAGAAAGATGAAGCTTTGGAAAAATATGCCATGATTGCAGCAGTGAGAGGTACTTACAATGGAAATATTACAGCTTAACAACTGCAATATAGCTGATCACAAATATCTGTTAATAGGGAATGGTGGAAGACATTCTCTGGAGGATAAACCTATGACCAGAAGGGAGAAAATACACACTTATTTAACTTTAATATTAAAAATAACAATTAAAGCTCCTTTCAACTGGCCCTAGTTACCTTGTAGAGTACACAGGGATTATAATTTGATCCCCATAATATAGATAAAAGAAACTAAGTACTTGACCCAAATCTCAAAGGTAGCCAATACAGAGGCAGGATTTAAATCTTGGCCCTCTGACTCTATGCAGTATTCTCAAGGTCCTTCCATTAGTCAGAGAGCGGCTAGGACTAGAGTCCACAGTCTTTGGCTCTGCTCTTTGGTCAAGTGGGCTGGGCCTCATGAGCAAGGCTGAAGCCAAAATATAACTGTTTTGAAGCAACTTTCTAACTATGCTGGAGTTAGTCCACAGTGTAAATCCTGAGTTTCAATACAGAAAGGTGCAGAATCTAACATCCAGCTAGCTAGTGCTATCTACCAAATGAATGTGGGATAGGGTGATGGGGTGCGAGCAGATGCTATTGATGTTTTTCGCCGAGTGTTTGAAAACCCACTATGAATATTGATGCCAAGAGCTTGTTGCTGGCTCTTAGAAACAAACAGAAGATGTAACAGCCATTTTCCCCCTCAATACAGGATACTGTTAGCCAAATGCAGAATTTCAGTTTGATTAAGAAACATAAGTCCATCATATATTTGCTCCTATTGTTAAAATATGGTTGCTGATGCCTTGGGGAGTGGACTCTCCTGAAAGGTGATACTAACCACAGGCTACAGAGGCACAGGCAGCCAGGCCATATGTGTGACAATGCCCTGTCCTGACAGCCAGATCAGCCAATGAGTGGATTTTTAAATGATTATTCAATCCCTTCCAACAGAACCTCATTAGCTGTGACCATTGTCACCCTCTATCCTGCCAGTGAGTTAGGTTTTCAGTTCAGTGGAAGCTTAGAATTTTCCTACTCATGCAGGCAGATTAAAGCTCTCAACTAACTCAGGTGTAACTTATTTAATTCACCACCCAACTAATTACTGCAGATGCAGATAAGCCAGGCTAAGAGGAAAGAATCCACTTCCTAACAAAAAACAAAGAGCTAGTAAGCATGTTTCTAAATACCCAGCAAAGGATGTGTCAGATGGCAGACATCTTTAAAAAAACAAACAAATGCTCCAATAACTTCAAAAAATCAATGAATTCTAAGAGGACAAAAATTATACTGTGGCCTCTGTGCATTTGGGGTCTCCTTGGTTCAACTTTGAATGCTATTTAACAACATAAGTAGATCAACTGTTTCAAGCAAGCAAAATTCAAATTCAGCCAGTTCTCACACAATTCCATTCTAAACCAGGTATTTTTTTTCTCCACCAAATTGGGCTTGATTCACAGTGAATAAAGTATGGCAACTAGAATCAAGGACATTTTTTTAAATGTGAACTCTGTACTTCAGAGAGGTTAACTTTGAAATACGAAATTAATTGAATGTCCTTTGCTCTAATTAATTGGCTGTATCTTATTGTGGTAAAAAAAAATTGTTTCAAAGGGAGATAATTTTAAAATTTAGACTTTTGTTGTGACTGGTTATTTTCTCAAGAGGCATAATTCAGGAAATAAGTTATTTGAGCATATACTCTGAAAACAATATAAAACCAATCTCAAAAACCCTGTTAAAATAATTCAGCTTTTCATTTGCAAAGGTTATGGGCTGAATAAGTTTCAGTCTTGGCAGAGAATGGTATTCTTACTTAGGGAAAGAAACCTCATATAATTTTTTCTGTTTCATAAGTGATTATTACATGGTAACATGATATTCATCATATTCCTACTAACTCATCACTGTGAGATGTTTTGGAAAATATTTCATGGCTCCATTTTGCAAGAATTACAACCTATTCTGAGGAGTGTGGTCAAGGGGAACAGCCTGGCCATTAGGAAAAGTTCTAGCAGCAACTCCCCCATCCACTGTGTGTGTGATTTTAGCGAATCCCTAACTCTCCAAGCCTCTGTTCCTTCATCTGTAGCATATCACAGCCCTTTCGTAACATAGCACTACTGACCAGAGATAAGCCTTGATAAGCCAAAATTCCATTAAAATGACCAGGTCATCATTAGAGGCTAACCACTCGACTCTTGATTCTCAATCACATTGTAGAAACACATTCGGTCTGGATTTCTATGTGCTATATGAGAGAAGGCAAGAGATGCTTGAAATTTGCATTTGTGACGACCACAACACACACACAGACACACAATGAACCAGATACCAGTCTCAGATTCTCCTTCCTGCTCTCTTTCTCTCTTCCTCCCTCCCTTTCTCTCCACCTCCACTTCCAATTCACCGAAGTATAGGGCTTGGTGACTGATATTCTTGGGCAGGTAAAATCAGTAATCTCCCCAGCCATGGGACAATGGGAGAGGTGTTTTGTTTTTTTGAAGATTTTATTTATTTATTTGTGAGAGACAGAAGCAGAGACATAGGCAGAGGGAGAAGCAGGCTCCCTGCAGGACTCTGATGCCAGGACCCCAGGATCACAACCTGAGCCAAAGGCAGATGCTCAACCACTGAGCCACCCAGGTGCCCCAGGAGGTGTTTTTAAGCTTTCTTTGGTGTAAATCTACTTCCAAACTGGAGAAAGAAACAATCAACAACCCATTGCTCTGAAACATGGGTGCCATGACCCTTTCTGGAGAACACCATCAAAAATTTCCTCAGCAATCATAACTCAAACTACTTCCCAAAATTTATTCTCTGGAGTCAAATCCAAAAAAATTCATCAAGAAAAAAACAGGGAAAGAGACTTAATGACTGAAGGTTTGGGAAACATTACGAACTTTACTCCCTTCTAGGAAATTCTTTAAGAATTAGTTAATATTTGCAGGAAAAAAAGCTACTTAACTTTGTTCAACCAGGTATTTCGAAAACATATTTGATTTTGTCCTCATGTTAACTATTTAGAAATCCCACTTTATTTTCCACCAAACACATTTAGGAAATTCCGATTCAACTCTTGGTGCACAGCATCATGAGGACCACCTTCACAGGAACTTTTTTTTTTTTTTTTTTTCAGACAACAGGAAAATCTCAAAAAGAACACTTGTAAATAATCCCTGGGTCAAAGAAGGGATTTCAAAGAAAATATTTTCTTTATCCTCAGACTTCAGAAAAATTCACCAGATCTGTTTGTCAATAATTGTTCTTTTTATAATTCCCAGTTTAAGAATTTTGCCTGAATCATAGCAAACTCTTCCAATCCACTGGCAGCGAGTTGTTTTGTTTGGGTTTTAACACACCTTTTCTTCTTACGTTGTTCCTTGTTACTTTAATTATTATTCATCTGCTTTCTTTCCTCCAGCCCTTCTCCCCTAATCAGTTTTACCATATCTTTTTCCTCTGTGTTCTTAGGAAATATTGCAGGTTTGTCCTTTACATCAATAATTTCAAGTGGAGGAGGGAGGTTTGCCACCAGTGATGTGATTCTGTGCAACCAAAGAAAATGCACATTACTCTCTGCGTCTCAGCCAGTCCCCTTTTACTCCCACCCTGGAACTTCACAGCATGCAATAAGGACTACATGGAGTGGTGCAGATAATGTCCCTAGCATGGCATCTAGACATAGCAAACATGCAAGAAGTGGAAGCTATTGTTGTAGCTATTATTCCAATTTGTACAAGCAGCTGAGTATCCACAAAAGAACTAATGTTTTTGCAATAAAAAAAAAAGAGTACTCGAAACCAGATACAGTCGTAAGTGAATTCTCCCAGGAGACCAAAAAAAAAAAAAAAAAAAGATAGCCATTATGTTTTTTCATGTTATTTAGATACTAAAAACAATAAGCAAGAAAAAAAATAGTAAGAAGCAGGAGCAAGAATCACCATCCCTCAACATTTCTGGAACGTCCTTTGTTAAGGACAGTCCTCTGACCTCTTCTCAACCTTCCACCCCACATTTTCCTATGATTTCCTGACAGTAAATAGTAGATTATTTTGGCTCTAGCTTGCTGTTCATATCAAGAGTAAATAATCAGAGAACTCTAAAAAGCTTTAAAAAGATACAGTTGCTAAAAAAAAAAAAAAAAAAAAAAAGAGCGAGAGAAAGAACGATACCAGAAGAAAACTGCTTTTCACGGCCACATAAGCCCAGCAATAGAACAGTAATGGCTGTTAAATACTAGCCTAATCCTACAAGTGAACAAATTATCGAAAATTTCAAAGTGGCAGCTTTGATTTGAAGATTCACCTCATTGACTATCTAATTCATTCCTAATGACATAATCATTGGTGAACAGTAAACGCAATTCAGAGGGTCAGAACTCTCCTATTAGTCATTAGCTTTTATATCCGGAGTGCTGTTTTACTACTGACACTTGTATTTTACTATTTAAAAGAAAAAGGAAGTAGCCCTATTTCCAAGGTGATGATCATTAAAGTGCTGCCACAAACCACACATGGTTATTACAGCACAAATAGAGAGCTGTTCAAGATACACACAAAATACATTCACATCTATTCCACCAAAAAAATTTTTTTTCGGAAATAAAACTCAGCTAGAGATAAATTAATTACCTTATTATGTTCCACAAGGAAAACAAGTGTTAGATACCCTGCTGCATTGTTTGTGGTAAGCAATCAATATTTTACTGTCTAACCATATTTAACTTTACGTGTATATCTAAATCCCTTTCTACTAGGAATTCTAATACAATACTCTAAGCATAACTCATGGCCATATTCAGGTAAATTAAAGATTCCCTGAAATACACCACACGAAGGAAGTCATATTTCATCTGCATCTGTTTCTCTTATTCATTACCTAATCCTTCAACCCTCAATTCCCTCCACAGTTCTTTATTAATTTAAACAAAATATGTTCAGTTGGACTTTTCTTGGTTAGGCATAAATCTGTATACTTACCCTATCACAGACCATTAACAGAGCCCCCAAATTTTTATATAGTGAGTACTTATAAAAAATGTAATCTGATTAATTAGAGAATTGCACTTGCTTGTATTAAGCTCCTTTACAAGGTTTGCTCATAGATTCAACTGCCTGTAGCTCAAATATTGATCTGTTTCCTGGATTCTGAAGATGGGTGGTACCAAATTATAATATTTGGGTTTTCAATAGTTAACCTGAAAGCCTTTTTAAATTTTTTTTTAAGATTTTATTTTTATTTATTCATGAGAGACAAAGAGAGGGAGAGGCAGAGACATAGGCAGAGGGAGAAGCAGGCTCCCTGCAGGGAGCCCCACGTGGGATTCTAGGATCATGCCAAGGGCCAAAGGCAGGCGCTAAACCACTGAGCCACCCAGGTGGCCCACCTGAAAGCCTTTTTAAAGGTAGCCAGGTGAGTGAAATAAGTCAATTGGAGAAGGACAAACATTATATGGTCTCATTTGGGGAATATAAAAAATAGTGAAAGGAAAAGGAGAGAAAATGAGTGAAAATATCAGTGAAGGTGACAAAACATGAGAGACACCTAACTCTGAGAAATGAACAAGGGGTAGTGGAAAGGGAGGTGAGTGGGGGGTTGGGGTGACTGGGTGATGGGCCCTGAGGGGGGCACTTGGTGGGATGAGCACTGGGTATTATGCTATATGTTGGCAAATTGAACTCCAATAAAAAAATATATAAATAATAATAATAATAATAATAATAATAATAATAATAATAAATAAAGGTAGCCAGGGAAATAGGTGAGTGGTAAATATCAAGAGCTCCTTAACCATGAGAAATGTTTTCATACCTAATGGTATGTGCGTGTTTATTTGAAATTTGTTGTTAATGCCTCTAAATTTCAAAATCCAAGAAAGGGGCTAATGTGAAAAAAGGTATAGCAGTGAAATAGAAAAAAAATGCATAATAATGTTTGGTTTTATGTTTGTGTGTGTATTAATGTGATGAATCCTAAGAGAGGAAGGTGGGGGAAATGTGTCTTTGTGTCAACTTGAAGCTACTGGACTTGATTTATTTTATTTTACAGCTTGTAAGATTAAGGAGTAATGCTCATTTGACTTTACACCTAGTGTTTAAATTTAACAAATGCTTTCATCTCCTGTCCATATGACTGTGACTTCCCTTTCTCAAAATTCCAAAGTTGAGTGTTCTCTTAGAGCCTATTTTTCAGTAAACTCTAAAATCTATACTAATATTAGATATTACCAAGGGTTGCCAACAAAGTCTCAGAGAAAATCAATAGGTCAATAGCCTTTACCTCATCCATCCCAACTGTGCCCCAAATCCTTCCCTACCTCATTTGGAGCAACACCAGAAAACTAAAAAGGGGTTGATTGGAATTAGTACTCCAATATGAATGCATTCATTTATCCAGTAACATTAATTTTTAAAAAGTTATTCAATAGGTAAATAGTATATCTCTAAGCAATGCCATCATATAATATTAATGATAATATTTTAGAACCCTCAGGGCTGGTCTTTGCCTTTGGGTGTTTTCAACCCTTTGCAGATTCTTCCCAAGGGCATTAAATTCTCTTTCTAGTGTTTTTTCAAAATAAATAAATAAATACAGATACTTTATTTGGAGGGGTCAGAGAGAAATGTCGAAGTTTTGCCAGGGTTGGAAGTTACTACTTTTCTTTTATCATTGCCTAAAAAAATAAAGATTTTGCCAACAAGCCTTAAAGAATAATTCAACCTCAATTATTATAACCTAGGCAACACTCACAAACATTAGATTTTTTAATGTAAAAATATCGGTAACATATTACATAAAATTGAATTCTTAAATCTCTACTATCTATAGTTCTTTGGAGGGGAAATGATTCATCAACACTGTTATCTCCTGACATTGGAAATTATTTCTCAGTCTCTTATCCTTTATTTATAATAAATACTTATTTGTTTGGAATCAGTTTAGCAATGAAGATCATGGATAAGGGAGACTACGTACCTTAAATTGGAGCCTCTCATTATTCTTTACCAAAAAAGCCTTGGACAAGTGACCACATTCTGTGGACTTCTCATAAAAACCACACTGCTCACCATATACCTCCTTCTCTCTATTGGCTCCCTCATCTATATGGAATAGCAGTTCTTAATATTTCCTCACTTTGAATAAATTCAATTAACCTTGACCTTTTTTTGCTGCCCTTTCTAGTTTAATCATATCCTGCCAATAAGTGAGGCCTGGAGAATGCCTGAAAAGTCATGATGACCCCCAAGAAATTCCAAGACAGGATTTTTAACAAACTTAAAATAACACACAACTCATGTTAGTCATTTTCATAGGTCTCAATAGAAGAATGTCACACCACAGTCAAAATTTTATCCATAGGGTGTAATCTTGTATTCCATCCAGATTCCCAGAGATCTCTCAGTATTTTTTTTTTTTTCTTGAGAACTGCTTTCAAGCCACTGGAACACACTTTTGTGCATTCTAACATCTGAGAGGTTCAGAGCTATGGAAGCCCTACTCCCTTGCCACGGGCTGGGAGAAAGCTACATTTGTAAACAAGAACTGATTGTCATAAAAAGGAGCAATCAAAGTAAGAGATTTTAGCAATTAAAAATATGATTCTTATAAAAAAATTTGACAGAAAAAGTGAGAAAAAAAGAAGAGTAAGTCTTCCAAAACACTGAGGAGAATTATAAAGAAATGGAAAATGCATATGGAATCAATTGAAGAGATTCATGAACAAAATACAAGAAGAAACAAAGAAAACATAGAAAAGTAAATAATTGGAGAAAAATTCCTGAGCTGAGAAAAGACAGAAGTTATGAGAGTAAAGGCAGCCCCAAAGTGCGTAACAGGATGACCTAAAGAAGACTCATGCCCAGCTGCCCCTGGTTGGCTCAGTTGGAAGAGCATGTGACTCAATCTCCAGGTTGTGAGTTTGTGCCCTATGTTCAATGTAGAGATTACTTAAAAATCAAATCTTTAAAAAAAAAAAACAGAAAAGACTCATGCTCAGTGAGAATGAAATTTAAAATCACAGAAGATGATATGAAGAAGATCTAAAAATGATCATCAAAGGACAGGTTACCTACAAACGAAGGAGAATCATAGAGGCACCAGACTTCTCATCAGCAACATTAGCTACTAGACAATAAAGCAATTCTTTAAAGTCAGGAGTGGAAGTTATTTTGAAACTAGAATTCTATCTCATGGCAAAAGAATGCATTTTTAGATGAAAAGCCTATCTTCCACTAATCCTTCGCAAAAAGTAACTTGAGGCTCTCAACAGAAACACAAGGATGAAGATGTGGAATCTAAGAAATATTATTGTTAGCACAGGAGTTCAGTGCAAACATATCCCAGGAGGCGAGCTGGGTAAGGGAGCTAGGAAACAGCTGTTCCAAAATAGAACAGGAAGTCAGGGGTATCCAAGAAAAACATTTCTAAGAAGAAAGTGTATTCCATTCCATTCATTTTTAAGTTGAGCTTAGCAATTAGATTAAAACATATGTTTATTATGTCATGGTGGGGAGGGGAGAAAATGTCAATTAGAAACTCCAAGAAAAATTAGTTGTCTAAGACAAAAAAATGATTCAAATATGAAGAAAACTAAAATATGGCAATATTTTATTTGGGCAATTAGCTGGATAAGGATATTAAAGTGGGAGGAAAATGTGTAGTGGATATTTTCATATGCCCTCTTCAGGGCTGACTCCCCTGCTCCCAGCTGCTGGTAATACCAGGTGCTGACTGCTTGCATCTTTGTTCTTCACTAGGAATTGCCTTCAGCCTCAGAGCTATCTTGCCCAAGGTTATGCTCCTGATAAGATTCTCTGAGGCCTTAGTTGCAGCCACACTGCACATCAGCTTCTCCCAAAGCCCAGTCCTGCCTTTCTCACTTCCTTACAAACTCACCTTCCTCACCTTTCTTACCATCTTTCCTTCCTCACTTTTTTGTGACTGAACTTCCCGAGAGCACTTCCTGTACAATTCTCCATCTCAGAATCTGTTTCTAGGGAACCCAATCTAAGACACACGTGTAAATTCACAAAGGTAAAAGGGAGCATGGAGCATTCACAAAATTGCGCATGGTTCTTTCTCAATGGCAAGGGCATAGGAGTTACACAGAGAGGTGGAGAGAGGGAAAATTAACAGATATGTGGGGGTCAGAGTGTAAAGAGACCTGAATGCCACATGAGGGAATCTGCATGGAGAATCTAAGCTGTATGACCCTGACGAGTTATACTCTCCAAACCTCAATGACTTCATTTGTAAAATGGATTAAAAAAAAAAACCCTCTGGGCTTTTGTGAGAAAAATGAGATGCTATCTATGATAATGCTTTGTGATGAGATTCAGATGTGTATTATTAATAGACAATAGACTTCAGCCTATCATGTTGGAGCATGCCTTCAGGCCTGATAAAGTGGGCCAACTACAAGTCTATTTGCAACAAGAACTAAGAGAATTCTATCCTATGAGGAAAGGGAATCAGATACATAAGCCAGTCTAATAACTGTGGTTACCAGAGGAGGCCATGATTCCAAGTTTAGAGCTGTCACTCGGATTTCTCCACCTATCCTCACTGCCCTCCACCCCCCAACCCCAATGAACTTTTTTTAAATTTATGGTGATGGGTGTGAGTTGGAGAGAGATAGAAGAAGAATCAGAGAGGAAAAGCTATGAGTAAAAACAGGAAGAAGCTCCATAGGACTGCTTCATCACGTGACCCCAGTTTGGGAGAGAGATATTTTAGCTACTTCTTCCAAGAATATGATGCAGTTATGGCATCCTACAGAGTCCAGAAAGTAGGATGCACAGGTACCAACTAGGGGATCCCACACATCAGCAGCAATGATACACAGTGGAAGAAGAGGTGGAAGCCACAGAGAACAGCCCAATCATGGGCTCCTGAGCCAGTGAAGTGCCAGAGACTGGAGGCTTAAGTAAAAGGAAGCCAGAGCAGCAGACTAAGAAAATAGGGGCTATACGTGGTACCCATCAGAAACACTGTGGGTCTCCTAAAAATAACTACCAGACCCTTTTCCAGAAGTAGAGGTCTTGCAATTATTGGCAAGAGAATCAGAGAAGTATGTGTTGTTACTGCTAATTCCACCCCCATTTCAACCAGGGTTTTATATAGCTTGGGGAAGCATAATAATAATTACTATTATTATTTACCAGATAATAGCAATCTTTATAAGAAAAATGTCTCTCTCCTTTGTTAATTATCGCTGCCTACATTAATACCCAACAAATAGGTGCTGAATAAATGTTGACTAACTAAATGAATAAATGAATTCACGACTACTTAATATATCAGGTTTCTCCAGAGTTGGAATATAAAAGATATTATGAAGGCCTAAAGAATGGCATATCAGGCTCATTATCAAAGGATGATTAGTGATATAAAAGTCCAAAGATTCTGGAATATTCCAAACACTCAAACTTTCATGGGTGTATCATCTGTAAATATGTCTAAAAACTCCTCTGGAATGGATAATATTTTCCATCTGCAACATCTCCTTGGGGTGGTAAATGTCATATGCTACTACCCCCTGGGTAAGTAGCATATCCTTTCCCTGTGCCTGTCTGTCTAAAATGCTAAGGAGTGTTATTTGTCATCAAGGGTGTCTCTCCACAGGGCATAAACTGGGTACTCAGTGTTTGCTAATCATTCAGAGTGTGTCTTGAGCTGCACCAAACCTCTGGATCACTTTCTTCTGCTCAGCTGTGGTGAGTTACAGAGGCGGTACTTTCTTCTTGCTGACATTGCCAGTAATAATGTGGGCTGACATCTATTATTAAGAATTTAAGGGTGCCTGGATGGCTCAGTTGGTTAAGTGTCTGCCTTCAGCTCAGGTCATGATCCCAGGATCCCAGGATTGGGCCATGGGATTGCTCAACAAGGTTCTCCTTCTCCCCTGCTCATGCTTGCACATGCCTGTGTGCTCTCTCTCTCAAATAAATAAATAAAATCTTTACAAAAAGAATGTAACATATAACAAGCAAAATCTTACAGTCTAACTATATTCCTTCCAGAGTCAAATTATTCCCCTATTCTTAATTAAAATCTTTGTCTGCCCCAAGTACAACCTCTACCAACTACATCTCATTTGTGTTTTTCTTGGCTAGGCCCCAGGATTCATTTGGGGTTGAGGAAACCTCAGGTTAAAGATAGATAGATAGATAGATAGATAGATAGATAGATAGATAGATAGATAGATAAAAAAGTTTGGAAGATTTGGGGGGGCAGTTTTTAAAATGTTTTTAAAATAAGATAAAATTGTGGACATCTTTTTCTTTTAACTAGAAACGGCCCCATATATTCCCTCCCCTTTAACACACGTTGGCAGTAATATCCTAACCTATTTCATCCAATAAACATGGTTCAACCCATTTTTCTTATCAAATTTTTTTCTCCTGCAAAGTTTTCTTAAGTGTGGAACAATATTATTGCCCTCAACTGTAACATGATCTATTTCTCTGGTCTCCTTTAAGCTGTTTATCATTTGCTCCACTATTTCAGATGAAATTAATCTTCTAAAAACAGATTACACTCTAGGATGTTTTATGGCTAAAAGCTCCATCAAGACTTTTTCACAACGTGTTAATGGAACAGAAAGCATCCAGGTAACTGAGTTCCATGTGCTGTAATAAATGCTTACTACTGCATTCGTTGAAGTCATCTCAGTTGATTCGCAGACATCAAGAAAGCCTCTTTGTTTCATAAATCATTGAAATATTTCAGGACCTTTTGCATAAGCCAGAGACATTCTTAGAGTGTTTAGCATTAATAACAATGAAAACCAACATGACAACATCTTAAGCAATCTGAAATATCGTACAGGGAGTTCCAGCCTGCTTTTATTGGAGGACTACTAAAAATAAGTACATTTCACCACCCCTACACACACACACACACACACACGTACACACACCACTTAGGCAAGTTATTACTTCTAGGGTTAATTAAGCTTTTTTCTTTAATAGAGATACTATAACCAAACTTAATGCATATTGGAAATTTTAAATTTCAATCTACTCGTACCAAGTGGATCTAAAAGATATAAATTAGTTGAACATAGTATACATTATGAATGAACTCAACTTGAAATACTTTACAATGGAAGGGACTGCTCAGCTTCTTCTATCAAAATATCCTACATGATATTTTATCAAAATAGTCCTATATGTTCACACAAAATAGAATTACCAAAAGAAATTAACTTGGCCTTAGTGAGATTCATTTCTCTTTTCCAGTTGCTCAGGCCAAAATTCTTGAAATCATGCTTGATTTCTCTTTCTTTCACAGCCCACAATCCAATCATTAGCAAACCTTAATAGACCTAATTTAACATAACTGAAATCCAACATCTCACCATGTCCACAACTACTGCCTGACCCAAAAGTATCCAAGATGGTTTCCCAGCTTCCTTCTTTACTCCTCTATTAGCCATTCTCCAACAGAACCTAGAATGATCCCTTAAAAATGTAAATCAAGCCACTTCCATAGTTCGGCTACTGTAAGTAATGCTATAATAAATGTAGAGGTGCATGTATCCATATGAAAAAAATGTAAATCACATCATGTCACTCCTTTGCTTCAAACTCCAATGATGTCCATCTCACTTAGAGTAAAAGCCAAAGACGTACCATATTTTAGAAAGCCCTTCATGGCCTAGCCTCTACTGCCTTTCTGACACATCTTTTACTACTCTTGCCCTCAATTATTCCAATCGGGCCACACTGGCTTCCTTTCTGCTCTCAAACACATTATGCCCCCCACCTCCTGCCTCAAGAAGATCTTTGCACTTGTACTCTCTGCCTAGAATGAATTTCTGCAAGATATCCATGTGATTGGCTCTCTCACTTGCTTCAGAACTCTGCTCAATAGTACTTTATTAGCAAGATCTGATACCCATATACAAAAGAGCTTATGTACTGGATTCAGTTTATGTGCTTCTTCAGATTCATTTGTTCCACCTGTCTCCAGGCATCCCCCATTTTTGCCCTACTTCCCAGATGAAGTAGGCCCAGCAAGCACAATGCATGTGATCAAATCCCTGGTTGTCACCATCCTCTGCTCATCTCTTACCTTTGCTGGCTGACTCAGTTTTTCCAGTGGGGAGTTCTTGAACCCAGGTTGAACCCAACTGGGTTCATGAAGGGTTAAGTCCCTCCAGAAGGGGGGGCCTCTCTGTCCTGAGAGGCTAGATAACACAACCAGAATTGGAACACTGTGTTAGGTGGACTTTGATCAATGAGACAAAAGGGATGGAAAGAAATCAACACAAACTGCTCTCTCTTTCTCCCCCAAAACACAAAGGTCCATATGTTCTCTCTGGGAAAGCCCTGAATAATCCAGCAATAAGCTCTTTCTTCTGACAAGAAGAAGGCTGGTTAAAAAATGCACACCTTCTTTTTCCCTGATTTCTCTGCTTTACATTTCATTTTCCCCTCATTTTTACTGCCCTGAGCTTGTACCTCCTAAAAGTATTAGGATGTAAGCTCTGTCTCAGGAGTGGTGTTCTAAGGAATCTAACTCAGATACACATGCATACACACACACACACACACACACACACACACACACGCACAGCTATACTCCAAACTCCAACCCTGCTTTATTTCTCTTCATTGCTTGTCATCACTTATCTTTATGCCCATCTCCCCCTGTGAAATGTAAACTCCCTGAGAACACTGACTGTGTCTTTTGTTCAGTGATATAGTCCCAATAGTTAGAACACTTGCCTAACCATATTGGCATTAAATAAATGTGTTTAGACAATGAATGAATGAGGAGTTTGTTTCCAAGTGTGGAATTAAGCACCATTTTATATTCTAAAAACACAGACTTGGAGAAGCTCGGTTTTTTATGCATGGCCTGCCTTTTCTGTTTTTTCATGACTTCCCTTTTAATGTCAGTGCTCCCACCAGGAATTTTTATCACTTTTCTTAGTTTGGCCATTTCTCAACTCAAGATTTAACTCCCCAAACTTCTTTTGCCCAGATCAAGTTCACACCTGACATAATCATTTCCATCAGCATGCAAATCATTTTATTCAATCCCCTTAGATAGCAGACATACATATTTAGAGTATACTTTAAGCACTTTGTCCATCCTTACAGAACTGCATACTGTTCTAAAATAGATCCGGCATTAGCCCTTCCTGCACCGCACATCTCATAGACATACCTAAGAATGTTCTCTCCCCACAACCAACCCCCTCATGCTGACCTTATAATTAATGGTAACAACTATCATCACTGAACACATGGGATGTGCTAGACATTGTGGCGGACATTTAGTCACCACAATGACCCTAAAAAGTGTGAAAATATCTTAAAACTCACTCATACTAAAGTACTTGGGACTTCCTATATTCCTTTCAGAGTTATTTGCCTGAATAAAGCTGACATAATCAACAGAAATAAATCACTCTGTTACAACTTTATTCATCAAAGACCAAGAGATTCCATGGGGAAAGCCAGCTCCTTCTTCCTCATACTTCTCAATTTACAGCCCTGTTCAAACCATTGATTCACTGCTTTGTAACTATCCTGGAATTGCATCATGAGAATATGCTCTGTCTTTTTATGTAATTTAAAGCTCCTGGAGATCAGACATCTCCTTTACTTCTTGGGTGTTCCTGGAAAACCATATTTGTATCTTAACTTGATTCCAGCCTTCCATTTCTTTCCCCTCTGGCCTGTCTGTATTTCCACGAGCAGGTTTATTGTCCCCGAGCTCTGGTCTCAAAAGTAGAGATGCACATGTCCAGGAAATGAGCAAGATGGTTTTTTGAGTGTGCAGAAAAAGTATTAGAAATTATACATATATATAGAGATTTATTGTTTTCTAAAAATAAGAAATTATATGAGCTTTAATATATGAATTCATGCTGGTGTCTTTCTCTGGTCTGTATGTAAGAATATCAAGGATATACAAGACACCTGAAATATCCAAACAGAGGAGATGAGCAGGACCTCTTCACCTCTTTTGCACATTCAGTGCATTACGGTTTAGACATATACAGGTAAAAGTGGAGTTACAAAGTATTCATCTGAGTTTTAACTAAGCTAACTCTTGCAAAATGGACAATTGCCTTAAGGATTCCTGCAAAAAATTCATGAATGGGAGAGAACCATTTTTGCAAGCTCAAGTGAACAAGAAAATGGCAGACATAACATTTCTACCCCTAGTACAAGCTCTTCATCTAGCACATTATTAAATAAAATCAGTTACCAAAAATGGGCTTAAAATTCAAAATTATCCAGGAGACCATTTAAAATATGGATTTACATTTATTTTCTTCAGCAATGAAATTCATCTTATGTGTATATCGTATCTTGACATATTGGTTAATGATTATTATATGCACATATAGAATTGTAATAGCTGATGATAATATGAACCAATCACAATTAACAAGACATTTTAAAAATAAGCATCTGAAACATAGAGTGACTGGCTTAAGGTCACAGGGCTAATAGAATCATAGAGCCAGAATTGGAATCCAGGCTGTCTGGCTCCAGAGTCTGCACAATTAACCTCTACATTACCATGCTAACAACAGAATATAACATTGCTCCAGGGTCATCCTTAACATTATATCCAAGTCACTAGCCCTTATAACCACATGAAAAAGCCACATACATTAGAATCAATCTTGATGACAATACAAAAACTATGATTTTACCATGTAAGTACAATTTAAATCTAGATCAAAGAAATCTAAATTACTTGTCATTTGGGTTATAATTTCATATTCCAAAGCCTAAATGTCTATAAGAAAGCTTTATCTAATTTAAGATTACTAGCTCAAATATAAGCACAGAGTTAATACTACTTTTTCTCTAAAATAATCAGTAAAAAGAGTTCTATTCTTCCCATAGTAAAATATGTCATAGAACTTGAACTAGTAGAGAATCACTATCTTTTCTTCATAAGGAAAAAAAGCCTTTGAAATATGTACCATAACCTCTAAAAAATACAATTATCCTCCTCAAGAACTGAGGCATTTTTTGACAAAAACGATGAGCAATTGATCTATAGTTCTTTTCTTCCTCAAAAAAAATGATTGTATATTGTGTAATGATCATTATAATTAAAAATTAAGATGGCTTGCAATAATTCCACTATTATTTGACTCAAAATCTTTATAAAATATTGGCATTTTCCAACATTTATTTTTCCTGTCTATGTTCCATTTAAGGCCAAATTTTCAAACCCAGCTGCCAAATTACACATATAATTACTGCATTTGCGCACAAAAATGTGATAATTGCTTACACAATTTCAGAGGCCAGCTTGAGGCTCCTTTCCAAATTTGTTATACATGTACAGTGCGGTGTATGTAGTTTTATATGAAAATGAGGGAAGTAGAATTCATGGTTCGTCTGAGTGATGTGTGAAAATGGGTACAAAATAAAACCTTTCTATAAATGTTTGAGCCTGTCTTCATATTTTCTCCCCATATATCTTTATAAGAGAAAAGTCTTATAGAGCAGCTCAAACTTCAGCAAGTGTTGGAATTATGAAGTAGAAAGGGATGGTGTCTGATACAATGCCATAAGTAGGACTAGTGTCCATTTTGTCAGTGTTTGGCATTTTATTATGGAACATTCGTCTCTCTGTAAACTGTTTCTATCAACCTGGATAAGAAAAGATAAAGGTGATACAAGGTCCACAATTGTACAGTCAGCCAAGACAACACCAACTTCAGTAAAGCAAAGTGGCTGAACACTGCGTAGCTAGGGATTTACCCTTCCAGTATTGCCTGATGTCTGCTACACTGGTAAATACCCACAGTGGGTATTCTTACTGACAGTTTTGGTTCAAGAAAAGGCAAATAAAGAAGACCTAGCTGGTTATATACATTAGTGAGATGTCTCAGATACTTTCGTTTCTGCCCAAGTTGGGTAGAAATGTATGCCCGGTTCCACAAAACCTAATAGTGGGTCTCAAAAAATGTACTTCTCAAATTCAAGGACGATGAATTTAATCTCTAACTGTAGCCAGATATCTAACAATGGAACTGATCACAAGCAATTAAGCCAGAAAGAAGTTTTATTGCCAGAGAAACCCTCAGAAAGATCATCTTCCCCAATGCCCACCTGAAATAAACATAACACTTCCTGAGCACATGCTATACATGTTAAGCAACATTCTAAGCTTTTGCAGATGCCCATTCCCTCTTTATATGCCTACTAATCCTAAGAGGAAGTACTTATATCTCCATACATCTGAAAAGACTGATGCACTAAGAGTTTAAGAAATTTGCCCACATTCTTACAACTAGAAAGTAGAAAAGCCAGTTATCGAAATGCAAGCAATCTGACTTCAACGTTTTTGCTCTTAACCCAAATAACACACTGAATCTCCACTGGAGCCAAGAAATATAGTAAACAAGGGATAGATTCCCAAAGAGAAGACCTTGGACAGCCAGCATAACCGTATAAAGAATTCCCTCCTGGATGTAGTCCTCACCATTTCTGCCTAGCAGGAATGATGTTGGCACAGACTAAGGACTATTGTGTGTTGTTTCCCATTCTTCTATTTTCCAAATGCTAATTTTTTAGTGCCTTTATCTTGTTCTTTCTTGATCATTTATATGGGTTGTGTTATAAGTGGAAAACACAGTATTACCAAAAGCCCCTAGACTACTGGGAGTTTCACTCAGATATGGTGGAAAACACCCCACATCATCCAGAGAATCAAAACTTAGAGCTAATGCAATCTTTTCAGTTGTCTCTAGTTAGGAGAGATGTTTCTAAGAAGATGAATGGAAAGCAGGGTATGTATGGGTGCTGGGTAGCCAACAGACACTTACCGGTAATTTATGCAGTAGCGACTAAGAAGAGCATGGGCTCTTCTTCTTACAGCAATGGACCTGGCCATTCTCATAGCAGTGACCATTGTGCTGGGAGAAAATTCCTTAAAAAGCAACAATGCTCAGGTTATTTTGTCTTGAGTTTTTTCATGCTCTCCCCAATATGCCCAGGCCTGAACTGTGTAGCTCTACAGACTTCTTGAAAGATTTTTGTCAATCTTTTCACCAATCCAAACTTTTTCTTGCCCGTATATGATTAGATCTTGTAAACATAAAGGAATTATTTCTCAGTCTCCACATCTAATCTTTATATCATTAATTTGAAGGCACATTCACGCTATTATGCCACTTCTTTGACACAATACTATGGCACGTGTATTGGAACCCACTCAAAATGCAAAAACTGACATCAGTTGTTTTAACAGAGAATTTTTAATATAAAAATTAGTTAACCGGGCAAATAAAAGGATAAAAAGAGAACTCTAAGGTATCGTGAAGGTAACAACTTCAGAAAACAGCCACCATTCCCAGGCCTAAGGGAATAAATAGGTTGGAATTATTAAAACTTTAGAAAATGGCGTCCGTAGCACTGAAATTTGGGCCTTTGAGGTGGAAGCACTGCTCACCTGGGGCTGGTGTCCCTAGGTTCAGAAGAGGGTCCGGTAGCTGGGACTCAGACTCTGAGACAACTGGTTTTGGCATCAGAAGGGAGAGTAATGTCGGTTCTACAAGTGCTGGAGAAACTGTAAACCAGGCTCCAGTGCTAGCTACTATATGGAGGAACTGCCCCTACTTGGGTAAAGAAGCATCATTAGGGCTACAGTCATAGAAACAGGGCACAAAACTAGAACAGGAAAGAACAGGTCCCCCTTTTCTTCTCCATCATATAGTCTCCCTCTAGTGCCCCCTACTGGCACTAAATGGGATCAGTTTGTAAAGCAATAATGTGGTTTGCAGAACCCCAGGCCCAGGATCACAGAGCAAAGGACAAATTTGGAGCTTAACGAGCACAGGGCAGCCTGTTGTTACTGTATAGAGGAGGAAATCATAATCCTACTCTGACAAAGTATAAAAATACCCAGTTTCTACAAGACATTGCCCATGATTCCTATACCACCTCCAATGAAAATATCATTAAAAGAAAAGTGCTGGTTATTATTTCTTCCAGAAGATAGATTTGTACAGATGATCCTTAACGGTGCGGATATTAAGAACTTACCTATTGAAAATCTTACTGGTCGTATTTATATATGTACTATTAGCTTCCAGAAACATAGTATTTCTGTCCCTACAGAAATCATGAGGATGCTTTTTCCCCAGGGAACATCTTAGGCATCTGATTATTCTCCACAGATATTTATGGTGTCATCATTTGAATATCTCTATTTTCTCAGGGTGCTGAAGGAGAAAATATTGATTATGGAATATTCTGAAAGGCACTCAGTGTGTATAAAGCTAATAAAAAGGTGTATTGTGGTCATGGTAGAATTTTCAAAGAGTTAATGATCATGGCTTCACTATGCCTATCTGTTTGGCAGTTTTTCTTTTATATAAATGTCTATTCATTATATTGTCCACATCTTTGTTGACTGAGATTAGACAGATTTAACAAGACAGGAAAATCTATATTCTTATGCCAATTTTGACAGCCCTAATAGAAATAAACTCTTTCTGACATCTTTTCTAGGGCAGTTAAATGCAGTGGTCAACCACAGCGCTCAGAACCTTCCTTTAATTGCTAGACAGAAGGTTGGCCTCAGACCAGTATTCCTAAATGCGACCTAAAGGATACATATAATTTAAGCACAGTTTGTTCTGAGGAAACTTCTTCAGGATAAATGGGTATGAGGCAGAGCAGAGAAGGAGGGTGTCGATCACCTCAGGCTTTCAAAGGCCTGAAAGTGCCATAAAAGGTAGGCAAGAAAGAAAGAGATAAAGGAGCTGTACTCTAATAAGTACAGAATACTTATGAAAGAAATTGAAGAAGACACAAACAGATAGGAAAACATCCCATGCTCATGGATTGGAAGACCAAATATTGTGAAAATGTCTATGCTACCCAGAGCAATTTATACATTCAGTGCAATCCCTATCAAAATACCATGGACTTTCTTCACAGAGTTGGAACAAATAATCCTAAGATTTGTATGGAACCAAAAAAGACCCTGAATAGCCAGGAGACTGTTGAAAAAGAAAATCAAAGCTGGAGGCATCACAATGCCTTACTTCAAGCTGTATTACAAAGCTGTGATCATCAAGACAGTATGATACTGGCACAAAAGCAGACACATAGATCAATGGAACAGAATAGAGAACCCAGAAATGGGCCCTCAACTCTATGGTCAATTCATCTTCAAAAAGCATGAAAGAATATCCAATGGAAAAAAGACAGTCTCTTCAATAAATGGTGCTGGGAAAATTGGACAGCCACATGCAGAAGAATGAAACTGGACCCTTCTTTTACACCATACACAAAGATAAACTCAAAATGGATGAAAGATCTAAATGTGAGACAAGAACCCATCAAAATCCTAGAGGAGAACACAGGCAGCAAGCTTTTTGACCTCGGCCTTGGCAACTTCTCATAAGACACATTTATAAAAGCAAGGGAAACAAAAGCAATAATGAACTATTGGGACTTCATCAAGATAAAAAGCTTCTACTCAGCAAAGGAAACAGTCAACAAAACTTAAAGGCAACCTACAGAATGGGAGAAGATATTTGCAGATAACATATCGGATAAAGGGCTAGTAGCCAAGATCTATAAAAACTTATCAAACTCAACACCCAAGAAACAAACAATCCAGTCAAGAAATTGGCAGAAAACATGAACAGACATTTCTCTTCCAAAGAAGACCTACACATGGCCCACAAGCATATGAAAAAATGTTCCACATCACTTGTCATCAGGAAAATACAAATCAAAACCATGATGAGATACCACTTTACAACAGTGAGAATGGCTAAGTTAACAAGACAGGAAACAACAAATGTTGGCAAAGACTTGAAGAAAGAGGAATCTTCTTGTATTGTTGGTGGGAATGCAAGCTGGTACAGCCACTCTGGAAAACTGTGGAAGTTCCTCAAAAAGTTAAAAATAGAACTACCCTACAACTCACCAATTGCACTACTGAGTATTTACCCCAAAGATAAGATGTAGTGAAATGACAGGATAACTGCACTCCAATGTTTACAGCCACAATGTCCACAATAGGCAAAATTTGGAAAAAGCCCAGATGTCCATCGACAGATGAATGGATAAAGATGTGGTATATATATATAACTCATCCATGAGAAAGAATGAATACCTACCATTTACATTGATGTGAATGGAAAGTATTATACTGAGTAAAATAAATCAATCGGAGAAAGTTATCATATGGTTTCATCCATATGCATAATATAAGAAATAGTGAAAGGGACTATAAGGGAAAGGAGGGAAACTGAGTAGGGGGAAAACATCAGAGGAAGACAAACCATGAGAGACTCCTATTCTGGGAAACCAACAGGTTGCAGAAGGGCAGGTGGGTGTGGGGATGGGGTAACTGGGTGACAGGTATTAAAGAGGGCACATGATGAGATGGACACTGGGTGATATACTATATATTGGCAAATTGAATTTAAATAAAATAGAATATAATAAAAATTTAAAAATAAAATAAATAAAATAAAATGCTGGATTTTAGGAGGGGAGAGGGAAGGCCAGACTCAATGATGGCCGGAGGGGACAAAGAACACCCCTGGGCCAGGTGGAGCCTGAGAACAATTGCACACTTCCTACACAATTACAGCCAACACAGGATGTTGCTGTTGTTATTGTTGTTGTTTTATCTTGTCTTAACAAATTCCTTGCTAACATTGAAGGGGGTGCATTTTTACAAAAAAAAAAAAAATCCACATTTATGAATTTATGACTTGTTTTACTTGCAAATGAAAAAGATCTGTTAACCATGTTCTGCAATGGAGACAATATTTTGGCACTGAGTAGAGGCAGCCTCTTTTTTAAAAAGGACTTAAATAAATCCTATAAATAAATAAATAAATAAATAATAAATAAATAAATAAATAAATAAATGAATAAATAAATAAGAAAAATAATAATGTGCCCTCTGGAATCAGGTTGCCCAAATGCAAAACAAAGTACCTTTTATTCATTAGCTACACAATCAGAGGCAAGTTCCCTAACTGTCCATGGCTTAGTTTCTCATTTCTAAAATGAGAATAATATACCTACCTAAAGTTAATTGGGGTAAATAAAGTGTCACAAAAACATAGCAGCGAGAGAGGATAGAAGTTTATTTCTCTCGTGTAGCAGCCCCCAATTTGTGATCCAGTGAGTCGAGTGTGTCTGTTGGTTCACTCACAGGCCTGGTTCCCCTCAGCTTGTTACTCTACCTTCCCCAAGGTAATTGTTCTCATTTCCTTGTCACAATGGGCTCCTGGGCACACCTGGGAACCAGCTCATGGGAGAGGAAACAGAGCATTGAGCCAGGCCAAAAGGTTGTTTTTTAAGGAGATGATACATAAGTTGCTTCCATTTCTACTCACGTGCTGACCCGTAAATAGTCACCTGCTTCAAGGGAACCTGGGAAATTCAGTGTCTATCTAGAAGCCCGTGTGTTTAGTTCCATTGTTTTAGAAGAAGGGGAAAATGGATTTTATTGGCCATGGGGAGTCGGTCATCCTACTTTCTAGGGTTACTGTGGAGTCGATGAGACAACGTACTTAAAAAAGTGTTTGACGTTTAGTGCTCTGTAATGGCTAACTATTGATATTGCCAGGTTACCAGCTCCTCACAAATATTCTATTTCTTCCTCTTTTTGGCACACAGTAGGGTTAAAATTCCCCGATATTTTTTATTATTATTCTTATAAATATCCTCTTCCTTTTTCATACCATTGATTTGTCAGAGAAATAGAGTCATTTTTTTCCTGTAGAAAATCCCACGTTCTGGATTTGACTGCCTCTCACAGAGCCCTTTTAGTTCAGCATCTGAATTTTTTCACTTACTCTAATGTTTCTTTTCTACTCAGTTTTAATTCTACTCTCAATATTTTTTTAATGGAAGTCTCTGTCAGTTTGCAAGAAAGTTTTCAAGATATGTCTGAGCTACCAGGGCAGCAGCATCCAGCAGAAATATGTGAATCACAGAAGCAGTTTTTAAAGGTAGTTTTCTGTTTAGATACATTACAAAATCTAAAAAGAAATTAGGTGAAATTAATTTTAACAATAAATTTTAAGTAACCCAGTTTATCATAAATAATATCATTTCAATTTACAATTGAAATAAAAGCCATTGAGGGGTACCTGGGTGGCTCAGTGATTGAGCGTCTGTCTTTGGCTCAGGTCGTGATCCCAGAGTCCTGGAATCGAGTCCTGCATCAGGCTCCCCGCAGGAAGCCTGCTTCTCCCTCTGCATATGTCTCTGCCTGTCTCTGTGTCTCATGAACAAATAAAATCTTTAAAAATAATAATAAATAAAAACTATTGAGATATATAATATTTTTCTATTTTGGCACTAAATCTCTAAAAACTAGTGTGTAGCTAATGTTTTCAGTTAATTGCAATCCAAACTACCTTAACACCAATATTAGTGGCTAGTGGCTAGTGGCTACCCTTTTTGAAGGCAAAGCTCTTCAGAGATTAACTACCCCAGGACCCTCTGATCTTCATGCTGGAAATTAGTGGGACTTAGTGAATGTTTTTAAGCTCTCACCCACAAATTACAGCTTACGATTTTTTCCCCTTGTTTCTCTCAAATTCCTCAACACGAGGCAGGAATAGTTACTGACATTTCCTGGATTCTGAGAGTCTTAGAACTATTAAAACTTCCCTTTTCTCCCCTCATATACTTTTTCACAGTTGTTAAACCCAAAAGGGGTCTGTGAACATCCTGCCATTGTGGTGTTTTGGACATTTGGGGGTTAACTTATAATTTAGTTTTGTTGAAGATGTTGCCTATGCGTTTTCATTGCTGTTCTAGGTATTATACCTGTTTTTATGTTAGGTTTTGTGGAACAAATCCGGCAGCATTATTTTGCCCTTTTCAAAAGCCTACTTCATTAGATATACCTACATTTTCTATCAATTTAATTGTTTACCATATCAGATGTTTTTTCTAAGATCACTTTTTTTTTTTTTTTTTACCTTTTGACCCTTTCACCCATTGTATGCATCCTACATCTCCCCACTTCTGGCAACCACCAATCTTTTCTCCATATCTATGAGGCCAGTTGTTGCTGTTGTTGTTTAGATTCTACATATAAGAGGGATCATATGGTATTTGTCTTTCTCTATATGATTTATTTCACATACCACAATGCCCTTGAGATCCATCCACATTGTCATAAATGGCAAGTTTTATTTTGTTATGGCTGATTAACATCCCATTGTATGTATTTATCACATCTTCTTTATCCATTCATCTATTGATGGACTTTTGGGTTGTTTTCATATCTAGGCTATTATAAATATTGCTGTAGGGGTGCATATATCTTTTTAAGTTAGTGTTTTGGTTTTCTTGAGATAAATATCTAAAAGTAGAATCACCGGATCATATAGTAGTTTTGTTTTTCGTTTTTTGAGAAACACTCATATCATTTCCCATAGTAGCTAAACCAATTGATATTCCCAACAGTGTATACTGTTCCCTATCCTTCACATTCTTACCAAAACTTGCTTATTCCTTGTCTTTTTGACAATAGCTATTCTAAAACGAGGAGGTGCTATATCATTGTGGTTTTGATTTGCATTTCCTTTATGGTTAAAGATGTTGAGTATCTTTTCATGTACCTGTTGGCCATCTGTATGCCTTCTCCTTCTTTAGAAAAATATTTATTCAGATTTTCTGTCCATTTTTAAACTGGATTGTTTGTTCTTTTGCTATTGAGTTATATGAGTTCTTTATGTATTTTGGATATTAGCCCCTTATCAAATATATAATTTCCAAATATTTTCTCCTATTCCATAGGTTGCCTTTCCATTTTGTTGATGACTTCTTTTGCCGTGAAGAAGCTATTTAGTAAGATGTAGTACCACTTATTTTTTCTTTTGTTGCTTTTACTTTTGGTGTCAGTCAGTAATGGTCATCTAAATTACAAATTCATAGAACTACTAACCCAGCATTTTCTCATCTAGATATTTATCCTACAGATATTCTGGTACCCAAAGAAAATGACATACGTACAAAGTAACTCACTCAGCCTCAATTCTAATAAGAGATTGAAAACAAAATAAGTGTCCATCAATAAAGGACTAAATAAATAAATTATTTATTTCACTTCTCAAACACTTTTATACATCTTTGAAATGCTCATAGTCTATGAATAACCTCCTATAATGTCTGAAGATTAAATTGGCCCCAACAGAGCCAGTAAGCATCAATCTTCATCTCACTTTACCACAATGCCTTATCATATTGCCAGGTCAGTTTTCTGCTGCTGGTGAGGGTCACTGGGTAAAGAAACTGCTAGTAAACATATATGTGCCATGTTTTCATTTATTCATTCAATTCATTCATTTGTTATCCATCAAATACTCACAGCATCTAATCTGTGCCAAGTACCCTAATAGGTATTTTTGAAGTCAGGGAGTCTAATATGCATATGTGTATAGATTACAGGGACCCTATACTGATAAGTGATGAGCTGGAAATTCATGCTCAGTGTGCAACCATTGGACATAAGATTTAGATGAAAGTCAAGCAAAGGTTGAGGTTTAGTTCAAGCCTTTAGTGAGTTTGATAATGTAATGTGAGTGGCATCCAATCAGGACAGATTTTATGTAATTAATGTCTTTTGTTTCAATTATTAAGTGGCCCAAAGTCATTATTTTAACATTTAAAAGACATAACAGTGAGGGTTGTCAAAAGGTAAAGGCCCTAATAGTCTAACAGCTCATGAGTCCTAGTAAAAATCCAACCAATATTGGGCAGTAGGGAATTAAATAGAATGTTCCAATCTACCACTTCCCAAGGGACATTTGATGATGTTACAGAAGTGTCATTATGCTTTTCAAATGGAAAGGACTTGTATTCAGTTTACATTCCAATCAGGAAGCATCTCTTCCTGCACTGAAGAATGTTATTATTACAGAGAGACTATAACCAACAAAGAGGCCAAAACACAACACAGTCTGTAGAAAAAATCTAGGTATCTCTTGAAGTACCTAGATGGGTTTTTGATAGTATTTTGGTGATATTATCACTTGCACCCAGGAATTCATTGATTCAGTCAATATTCATTGAGTTCTCATAGTAAGTGCCAGGCACTGCACATGGTACGGAGTTAGCCTGGGGTGACCAAAACAACCATAGTCCCTGCCTTCAAGGATCTTGGAATCTAGTAGTCTGAATCCTTTCATGCCAGGTGCTCCTACCATTCTCCAATAAGCTTCCATCAGCTACACAAAGAATTTGTGTATTACTAGAACCTTATTGGTACATTATATCTTAATGCAGAACCTATAAATGTGAGTTAAACTGCTCATATGAAGGCACTCTATCCTACTTCCAATATATCTGCTCACATAAGGGCACTCTATCCTACTTCCAATATATCTAAGCATTTTATATAACATAGTAAAAATCACCACCACCACAACCACCATAGTCAAAAATTACAACCTGTGATAAATAGGCTCATTGTATTAGTTATCTATTGCTGCATAACAAACTATCCCAAAACTCAGCAGCTAAGACAATAAACATTTATTAAATCACATAGTTTCTTAGTTCAGAAATCCAGAAGTGGCTCAGGCAAATGATTCTGGATCAGAATCTTTCATGAGGTTGCAATTAATATGTCAGCTAGGTAAGAGATACATGAAAAAATGCTCAATATCACTGGCATCAGGGAAATACAAATAAAAACCGTGATGAAATACCACCTCACACCTGTCGGAATGGCTAAAATTACCAACACAGGAAGCAGCAGATGTTGACAAGGATGCAGAGAAAGGGGAAGCCTCTTACACTGCTGGTGAGAATGCAAGCTGGTGCAGCCACTCTGGAAAACAGTATGGACGTTCCTCAAAAAGTTAAAAATAGAACTACCCTATGCCCCAGCAACTGCACTACTAGATATTTATCCAAAGGATAAAAAAATAGTTATTCGAAGGGGCACATGGACCCCAATGTTTATAGCAGCAATGTCTACAGTAGCCAAAATTTGGAAACAGCCCAGATGTCCAACAACAGATGAATGGATAAAGAAGATGTGGGGTGTGTGTGTGTGTGTGTGTGTATAGTTGTTCTATGTGTGCATATACATATACATATATCGTGTGTATATTGTGTATATGCACACAATAGAACATTACTCAGCCATCAAAAAGAAAGAACTCTTATCATTTGTAACAATGTGAATAGAACTAGAGTATTAGGCTAAGTGAAAAAAGTCAGTCAGAGAAAGACAAATGTCATATGACCTCATTCATATGTGGAATTTAAGAAACAAAACAGATGAACATATGGGAAGGGAAGGAAAAATAAACAGAAAAACAGGCAAACCATAAGAGACTCTTAATTCTAGGAAACTGAGGGTTGCTGGAGGGGAAGGAGATGGGGAATGGGGTAACAGGATGATGGACATTAAAGGGCACATGATGTAATGAGAACTGTTATAAGCAACTGATGAATCATTAAATTCTACCCCTGAAACTAATAATACCCTATATGTTAACTAAATTGAATTTAAATTAAAAAAAATTTTTTAAATGTCATCCAGGGCTGCAGTCATCTGAAGGCTTAACTAAGACTGAAGGATCTGCTATCAAGGGGCTCACTCACATGCCTGACAAGTTAGTGCATGTTATTGGCAGGAGGTCTCAGTTTCTCACCACTTGGACCTTCTCTTAGGACTGCTTGAGTGTCCTTCCTCATAGCATGACAGCTGGCTTCCTCCAAAGAAAGTGATCCAAGGACAAGCAAAGTGGATGATGTAATGCCTTTAATGACTTAATCTCAAAAGCCACACATGTCTTCCACCACATTATATTCTTTAGAAGCAGTTCATCAAGTCTGGCCCACAATCAAGTGAAGAAGAATTAGGCTCCATCACTCAAAGAGATATTTTTAAAGAATTTGTAGACATATTTTAAAACTACCATGAACATCCTGTATGCTTCTAGTCCCCCAAATCCAAAATTCTTTAATATTTCCTATAAATCTGTAATTTTCTATGAAAAACAATTTTATCCCCAACCTTGGCTAAGCTGGTATCTGAAGATACAACCTGACTTGTGGATATGATAATTGTGTAAGCAAGTTGCTGTTTTCACCATGAATAGATTAATGGATGCTTGATAACTGATAATTTTGCAGTTTTTCCTTAAATACTAGTTATGTTTTTAATAGGCCAATCAGTCTTCCTGAAGTCTAACTTTAGCATTCTAACAAGTGAATTTTTCTTTTTCTTTTCTAAATAATCTGACCTCTCAGCATTCCTTTAGACAATGTTTGAGTGGGACCTCCCACGTTACTCTCTAATTCTTCCAACCAGCCTCATAGAGAAAGGAAATTACAGAGAAATGGGAAACAAGATGGCCTAAGCAAGACCAGAGAACAACAGAAGCTTACAAACGGAAAATTGTTGTATGTTTCTACTTGCCATCTTATACTTCTGTCATTGCTATCGAAGCCTTCCCCAGGTAGCTGCTGCTCCTTCAGCCTGCACTGCAGAATGAATATGCATTGAACAGAGCCAACCCAGGAATCTGCAGTCCTACAGCATGAAGCAGAGGCACCCCAACTGACCCTCAGACTCAGGAACAAGAATAAATATTATTTTAAGGCATCAAATTTTGGCATAATTTGTTAGGCAGCATAGGCTAACTGATACTCCCGGCTTCATTTAGATGATCACTCCCATACAAATCATTTGTGACCAGAAAGTATGACTGTGACAGAAAACTACATCTCCTGCACACACCACATTTTTGAAAAAGAAGGGGGAAACGATTCTCAGATGAAGGCTGTGCCAAGGAGTGAGGAGTGTGCTGGGCACACAAATCAATGGGGATGCACCAGAGTCTGGAATTCCTTAGTCTCCATTTGTGTTTTCATCCCTTTATTCAATAAAACACTTAATCCAATGAATTATTTTTTTCTTTCACTTAAAACTCTTCTACTACTATTTAATATAACTGCTTTTCTGGGGAATCCCTGGGTGGCTCAGCGGTTTAGCGCCTGCCCTTGGCTCAGGGTGCAATCCTGGAGACCCGGGATCGAGTCCCACGTCGGGCTCCCGGTGCATGGAGCCTGCTTCTCCCTCTGCCTATGTCTCTGCCTCTCTCTCTCTCTCTCTCTGTCATGAATAAGTAAATAAAATCTTAAAAAAAAAATATATATATATATATAACTGCTTTTTTTTTTTTTTTTTTTTTTGGTGAGATTGAAAAACTTTAAGAGGGAGACTAACCACATGGTTTCAAGCAAAGGGCTCAGTAGTATGAGTGAGAAACTGGAATGAAGGAGCAGATGGAGGTAGGAGAGGATAGAAAGCAAAGAGCTGGGGTGGTGGAATGATGACTTGTGCACAGGCACTTGACCTGACAGTGTACACACAAGGATGCTCTAGTCTTTTCCACTTTTGCTGCATCCTACAGAGCACAATGAGAAAAATTATTTGAGAAAGAATTTTGGAAGACCCATTGAAAATGCCAAGAGAAAGTAAGAGGACTAAGGAGCACAAAATGGCAGTTATGACTGGCATTTATTTTTTTTCTTATAAACCATTTTTCTGTCTTCCTTCCCTTCTCTCTCCACACAGCACCACCAATAGAACTAAATGAAAAATACAAAATGAATATTTGAAGCCTTGTATGTGCTATCCCTCAATTATCATAATAGCTTGTTCTTTAATCCAGAACTTTTCTGTAACATACCACTAATCATTTGGGGGTTTGATTCCTCTATTTGAAGTGTACCACATGTCCTGTCAAAATAACTTTTTTAGCTGCATAACAATTGTGGGTGGCCTGTGATCACCTTGTCAGAGTGTCTTTTACACCCAGAGCTGGTTGCCAGATTCCACGTTACTTACTTCCTGCCCCCCTCCTGATAACTTATGCTCCATATATCATCTCCTTCCTCTTTTTTTGCTGGCATTGCTGGGCCCTAACAGCAATTTGCAGTTATTTACGCCACTTAAACCCTATTGTCAACATTCTTATCCTCAATACACAACCATTCCAGTAGTGTGAGCTGAGGTTTTCAGGAATACTGGATGAGTAGGGGAGGGAGATGCGCTGAGGTTAACAGAAGCAAGCCTTCCTGGGGTCCTCAGCCAAAGCACACATTGTTGTTGAGCTGCTTTTTTTCCCTTCTTGCCTCTATTTGGGGTGGATTTTCATTTGGAATTAAAAACACATCACAGCTTACTGTTTGTTTGCTATTGTCAGGTCAGACCAAGCACTCAGGAAGAGGGTGGTATCACTTATGTGCATAGAATTTTCTTGGCAGTTTAATAAGAATGATGGAATTTGCCTGCATTTGCATATCACTTTCTCTCCTGGGCTCTCAAAGTCCTCTCAAAACAGAATGTAATCCTCCCAGAAGTCAGGTGTGGCATGGGACACAGTTTTCCCTTAGTCCCTCAAGCCTATTCTAAAGGATAATAGTGCAGGGAAAACAGGTGAAAGTAAATAGAAGGAGGGAGGTCAAGGCTGATGCTTTCCTAGAGAACCACATTTGCAGCCCTGGTGCTACTTACCAAAAAAGTATCCTCCTCTGTATGGAATAATTTAATCCCTGTTGGACTGACAGCCCATACCAGGGCACACAGCCTAGTGGTGGAATATGGACTGGAGTTAGGCACCCACTCACCCCCTCAGCCAGGCATTTTTGTACATGGCACAAACATATACCTCAGCCCTGAATTCTTATATCCAATGAAGTGAACTAAGCCTTTGTACTTAGAATTTTGTCAAAGGGATTCATTACATCCCCAGTACACAGCTGACCACTTGAAGAGACCACCAATTTCTTAACATCTAAGTCAAAAACTAGTTTAGAGACCTCTAACAATCTTTGCAAACACGCTCTCATTTATTGAATAAGTATTTATCGAGCACTTATGTGGAAAGTACTGGCCTCCTCCAAGAGCCTAAAGCCCTTTGGGAAGACAACAAAGACTGTAATAAATAACTGTGGCTGTGGTAGGCAGCTTCTGACATGGTCCCCAGTGATCCTCACCTCCTCACGTTAATGCTGTTACGTAACGCTCCCCTTGAATGTGGGCCAGATCTAGCAACAAAAGAGTTCTAACACATTCTAACAAACAGAATCAGCAAAAGTGATGGCATATCACTTCCATGGTGAGATTACAAAAGACTGCTTCCATCTTGCTGTTCTCTCTCTCTTGCTGGTGCTCTCTCTTGTTCTCTCACTTGCTCACTCTGATATAGCATTCAGCCACATTGTGAGACACCCTATGGGGAGGCCCATATGGCAAAAAACCAAGGAAGGCATCCGGCTAACAGCTTTTGAAGAGCTGAGGCCTCAATACAACAGCCCACGAGGAACTGAATACTGCCAACAACTACATGAGTGAGCTAGCAAGTAGATCCCTCCCAGAAAAGCCTTGGTAATTCCTCTTATATGACTCAAAATTTTTCTCAGTTTAGTCCAATGTACCTTGAGAATACTTCCTACTACAGTCTAGCCAAACAGGTATACTCACTGTCCTTAGGTCACAGCCAGTTGACAGCACTACCCGTGGCTTTGTTCCTGTTGTTTCCCCACTTAGAATATTCTATCCTCCCTATTAGAATTCTCCCCCAAATTTCATGACTTAGCTATAACTCTGTCTCCTTCTAGAAGGAGACAGAGTTATTTGAAATTTGATAGAGTGAAATTTATGATAGAGTGGCCTGGACATAGCTGATAAAATAATGTGTAAGTCTAGTTTGATTAGTCTGGATCCAAATGGCTTCTTTCTCCTCCTGATTCTTGAGTCACTCCTTACTCACTGAACCTCTGGTGTGACATATCATACACTTGACTTCTGTTAGTTTGCAATTCCAGTAGAAAAATAATAAATTATCAAATATGCATATTAGTTGAAGGTATGAAATGAGTTAAGATTAAAGATCCAACCTGAGATGTCTAGATTTGGGAAGATTAGGTTCTACCATCAACTGTGACCATAGTCAAGGTATATTCTAGAGCTGTCCTATCCACTTTCCTAGAAATCTATTGCTTATCATCCTGTCTTTAGTAATTCACCATTATTAGTTCATAGAAACTACTGCAACTTACATTCATAAGCATAAAATTCTTAAAGCCCTCAGACACTATTTCTCATCTTAATGAATAATAGTAAAAACAGTGCTTCTTTTGAAATTTTTGAAAGAGAAGGAGCAGGGGGGATCCGTCATGATTCTTTGAGACTCAAAAGAAGGATATATGAATGGTCATCCATACAGATCTATGTGTGGGTAGAAAGTTATGGCACACAAGAAAGGTGCTAATGATCACTGAAGAATAAAATAAGAACTCAAGAAGAAATATTTCTGTACCCGGGGGGGTAAAGAAAGAATCAGTGGGATGCTGAAACTGGGTTTTTTAAGGTCTGGAAGCATGGGCCTGAAAACCATGAATGTGGCCTGTGAACAGAGGGGGGCAGCAGAGAGCTGCTGGAGAGGCACACTCATCAGGGAGCTTCTAAAGGGGCAGCTGGTTTTGGTCATCAAGAAGACTTTGGCTGGGAGGCCCTGCCCCAAGAGGTATAATCCAGCTAAAGAATTTAGCCCTGCTGAGATCCTTGGCTGGGATCCACAAATAGAACCTTCCATTTCCCAAATTACATGCTTCTGATGGTGTCATCTTCTTGCTAAAAAGTCACTTTCATCAATAGCTCCCCATTGCTTTGGATACTGATTCTCAAGCATTAGTGTGCATCAGCATCACTAGGAGAAATTGGCAAAACACAGATCTTTGGGCCCACTTCTAGAATTTCTGCTAGATTAGGTCTAGTGTAGGGCCCAAGAATTTGCTCTTCTGCAAAGGTCTCAGGCGATGCTGATACTGCTGGCTCCTGTTGGCCCAGGGACCACACTGGTGAACCACTGGCTTAGAAAGTGTTCGAGATGCCCACCTACCCCCTATCCAACTTCTCTTCTAACCACTCAGTCCCACTTGCATCCCCCCCCCCACACCCTCACACTGTGCTCCACCTGGGAACTTCCTTCAGCCTCCCAAGGGAGCCATGTTTTCCCCATCTCTCAGCTTATTCACAGTTGCCCTCTCTGCTGATACATTCTACTTTCATCTCTTTACCTGGCTAATATCTTAAGTCCCAAGTTAGAATCCTCCCTCCTAGGAACTCACATAGTGCCCTGCATTTCACTTCCCTCACTATGTTGCATATAACCATTTGTGTGTTTGTTATCCCAACTTTTTGGGATCAGCCTTTTGGGAGCAGAGGCTCCCAAACATACACACCATTATAAATCCTTGGTCACCAGTCTCATCTGGAGTCTCATAGAAATCATGATCACTTCCCTCTTCCATTCTCAATGATTATTTCAAACAGTCTTCACTTTCCTCAAATCCCTAATCTTTACACCTTCTCTATCACACTCAACAGATGGCCTTGCCTACTCCTTCACAGAGAAAAAATAGAAGTCACCAAATAGAAACCCCTCAGCTTCCCACCACCAAACCTACAAAGCCACACTCACCACATCCCTCTGACCTCCTGTTATAAAGAGGAGCTGCCTCTGGTTTTTAACGCTGTCTAAAGCCAATCCCTCCATCTCTACTCTAGTTTTCTCCCTCCTGCTTCCTCAAAACCCCCTACCAACATGCCCTCTTCATGTATCATCAACTTCTTCCAATTTTCTCCCTGCCATTTTTAAAACATGTTCACCTCTCTCCTCTATATATAACTATCTGCTTTTGGCTACATGCCACCCTGAAATTACCATCTTATTTCTGTTTGCTCCTCCCTAGCGAAATATGTCTGACTTCTTGATTTCCATTTCCTTATCTCGCATTCATTCCACTTTTCCTCAAACACTGCTCTTACTAAGATTGCCAAAGACCTTTCTTGAGCTTAATCCCATGAATATTTTTCAGTTTCTGTCATACTTGGCCCCATTGACTCTCTCCTCCATTGTGAAGCCCTCTCACCCTTAGCTTCTGTGACATCCCAGCCTGGTCTGCTACCTATCTGGAATTCCCCCTTTAAGGTCTGGTCCTCCTCTACTTCGCTTGTAAATGCCAGTGTTTTGTTGCCCTCAATCTTCAAACTTCTTGTCTAAAGTCTGCCTGAGTAAGCTTATCCATTCCCATTGATTCTCTTACTCCATATGTACCAACCACACCCTCTACGGGACATCTCTCTGGCTGACATCGTTTAACCAACTGTCTGCTCTAAGTTCTTTCTTTGATGTTCTATAGGCCCTTCATACGCCACTGAACTTAAGATCTTCCAGAAAACCTGCTTCTTCTATGTGCTTCTTATTGAAGAAACCAAATGTCAATGACTCACATACTTGACATCTCCCTTTGTCTCTTATTCCATTCTCACCGAATCCACAATCCCCAAATTCTACTGGCCTCTTTCCATCTCCTCCAGCATCCTCCCTCTCCTGGATTACAACTATAGCCACCAGTGTCCTTGCAGCATCTCTGGCCCCCTCCAATTCATTTTTCCCACTTTGCTAAAGAGGTCTTTCTAAAACCAAATGTCACTTCCTTGCTTAAATTCCTCAATAGCTACCCATCACCATTGGAATAATTCAGTCTTGTCTTGGCCCTTACCCCAGCCACACTGGCCTTTTTCAGATACTCCAAAGCACCAAGCTCCTACCCACCTCAGGGTCTTCATATATATGCTGTTTTCTTTCCCTGGAATGCTAACCCTCACACCCTTCTTTGCCTAGCAAACTCCCACTCATCCTTCAAGGCTCAACTTCAGATTCTCTGAGTGACCTGACCAGATTCACTGGCCCTCTACCATCACCCACTATATGCTAAGTCAAGGTTACCAGTTAAACATTCTCATAGCATCCCATTCTCTTCCTTCAAAGCACTCATCACAATTGTGGTAATATAATTATTTGTGAAATCATTTTTCAATGCTTCTCTCTCCTTCTAAGCATCATAGGCATAGATCAAATCTTTCTTATTCTCTACCATATCTCTACTACCATTCACAATGCCTGGCTTGTACTGAGCTGACAACAAATCTTTGTTGAAAAAATAATGAATGATTACATAAAATATATGCCACAGTTTGAGATTCCACACTTCATAGGCTGGTTAGTGTGCTAACTCTCGACATTTGTAATGTTCTCTATAGTCACTAGATAACAAAATGATAACTCATATTTCTTCAGAGCTTTCTATTTGCCTGGCACTGTCCTAAGTGTATTATATTCTCACAAAGTTCCTGTGGGCTAGGTATTATCACTCTCTCCATTCTACAGTAAAGGAAACTGAGGCATAGAGACATTAAATATCTTGCCCCAAAACACAGAGCTAATAAGTACTGAGCTGAGATACAGGTCCCATGTTCTTAAAAACTATAATGTCTCAAGATAGTTATATACAGGGAAGACCTCCATAAGTTTTGGGACTTGTGCATTACTAAAGCCGTTGTTACAGAAAAAAAAAAATTAGATATATCGATGGTTCTCAAAATGCAATGTACATTATAATCACCTACAGAGATTGTTGAAATACAGATCACAGGACTCCATTACCAGATTCAGTAGGTCTGATGGGTGAGGCCCAAGACTTTGCATTTCTAACAAGTTCCCACCCAGGTGATGCTGATACAACTGGTCAAAAATCACGCTATGAAGACTATGAAATACATAAAGGACTTTCACAAGATTTCTCCACTTAAAAAAATACATAGTACCCTTCTCCTGCAATCTGCCCTTCTATAATAAATAAATAGCAAAGAAATGCTGTTCAAGGGAAATTTTAAAACGCAAACAACATAGAGCAAGGGTGAAGCAGTGTTTCACATTCCTTGTCTACTAGGTCCTCCTCTTACCTCTCCTTCAACCCCATTGCACAGTTGTAGTACATTCCTCCTTCTGAAGAAATAAAAGTATTTGCATCTAACAAGACTAGCTTATCTTTTTAATTCTCACAACTCCATAAGATCACTATTATTATCCCCATATACCCCCATATATCCCCATAGCCCCGTAACCCCAAGAAGTTAACAATCACAAGATTGGAGATCACAAAGCTAGAAAGTAGAGTACTGACTCAGATTCAGGTTGGCCTGACTCCAAATTCTTATCCTTTCCATTAATTGACACTGTCCTTCATATTTTTTTTAAGAATTTATTTATCTTAATTTGAGAGACAGAGAGCATGTATGCACATGAGCAGGGGAAGGGACAGAGGAGGAGGCAAAGGGAGAGAGAGAATCTTAAGTAGACTCGATGTTAAGTGGAGCCAGTTGAGGGGCTCCTTGTCACCACCCCAAGATTGTGACCTGAGCTGAAACCAAGAATCGGATGATTAACCAACTGAGCTACCCAGGTGCCCCTGTCCTTCATATTCCCATTAACCTTTTTAATTCTCCTAAATGCACATAAAACAAAAAATGATTTCTCCCATACTCATATAGAAAATGTCAATTGGAAAAAAAAAATCTAAATCCATCTCTCCCTGTAAAATATGCTTTTAATGCCTCTTCTTTGGGTTACTTCTTTGAAATTGGTTGCCATTCATTTCAAATGGATAGTGATAAGGAATCAAAATCTTGAATTAAAGAATTATTAGAACCTCTCTAAGAAGTATATAGCACCCCAAAACAACCATGGCCTGGTTTGTCTTTCTAGAACCACCAGACAATGCTGAATTCTATCACCTTCCTAGTGTGGTTGAAGAAGGCTTTTAGAATTCCACTGCAGTGCTGTGAGGCCATACATCCCCCCTAGGATTAATCACAAATATTTTATAAAGATGAAGTTTCGTTATATCTTTGTTCTTTGTATCTTGGCTTTTGTTGGCGCATTTTAATTAGGATCTGGTATCTGCAATAAACAGTAAACATAAAGAGCTTTGCAAAAATGTATTAGACTGTTTGTTTTCACACTCTAATGCATATTTGCACAATTTTACCATGAAAAAAGGAAAACATGCTAAGCTCTTGGGCTCTATCCCAAATGTCCTGGAATAGAATCCGGAAATTACTAAAAATGCAACCAAACCTCATCATATTCCAGCAATTAACCTAAGAAACGAGGGTCCATTCTCTGTATGAAAAAAACATTTTCAAGGGGAGAAGTCTGTGGAGGAGAATGCTTCTCGATAACACACGTATCGCATTCTCCAAACCTGTTTTGAAATTTGGACTTTTTCCCTTTCATGCTAAAAGAGCTTAATAAACAAATTAGGTTGGGTGATGTTTTATTTTTCTCTTTCAGAGTGTTAAGAAAGCTTCTGTTACTAAATGAAGACAGGAAGGACGGTTAAGCATAAAAAGAGGGATAAAATAATCACATGTTGCCTCATTTTTTACATTTGCAGGGGATTAATAATCTTCCTGCTAAACAGTTATACACTAGAATGTATTATTAAAGCAGTAGAATCATGGCAAGTGCTGATGACAAAGGACAGTTTGGAGGGTTTTATTTGAATGTATCCTAATCAAAAAGTAGCAAAGACTTTTTTTAAAATCCCCAAATGTGACTTCTGTGTACAGTCATAATTGATAGGACACCTTGATAGTGCTCGAAAGTGAAGCAAAATCATAAAAGTGTGAGCAATTCAGAGGCATAAAGTGATTTTTTTCCCCTGTATCTATCCTTTAATATTTTTCCAAATAAAACACAAGATTGGGGCAGCCTGGGTGGTTCAGCGGTTTAGTGCTGCCTTCAGCCCAGGGCCTGATCCTGGACACCTGTGATCGAATCCCACGTCCGGCTCCCTGCATGGAGCCTGCTTCCCCCTCTGCCTGTGTCTCTGCCTCTCTCTCTCTCTCTCTCTCTCTCTGTGTGTGTGTGTCTCATGAATAAATAAATAAAATCTTAAAAAAAAACCCACAAGATTAAGTAATTTATTTTGTTGCATGATTTATTTATGGGCTGAAACACAGCAAACAGCATAGAAAAGGCATAGTCCCAGGCATCAACTTAAAAGATAAAAGTCATTACATTTTATTAGAGAGAGACATATGAAAATGCCAATGTGAACTGTAAGGAAAAGCAAAGTACTAGCTCACAGGTCCCAAGTCTGAGTTAGACTTGGTGTTTCTAACTCCCCTTTAGGGGAATGATAGGCCTGAATTTAATTAGAAATCTGTTTTTTTAAGATTAAAGTTGTGAAAAAGTTAAAAGGTTGGATCATGCAAAAATAAAAATGACTCTGAGGATCTTAGGGAATTTGAACTGGTAAACTTAGATTTTTATTTCCTGCCAACTGTTTGCGAGAGGATTAAGAGATGTACAGGAATTATTAGTTTTAGATAAAAGCCAGCGTTTTATAAAGCAATTAATTTTTCATTAGTTCCACATAATTTTGGCAAAAAATAGTTTTGTTCCAATAAAGCTATTACATTTCAAGAGGTTACTCTAAAATATAGCCATTATCTTCGCATTAATTTAACCAGATTTATAATAGGCTAAACTACAGGCAGGAAAGCAGTAATAGTTTTTTACAGAATATATTAGAATTAAAAGGAAAAAATTAAGATGAAAAATATTTTTAAAACAGGTCATAAAACTTCTAAATTTCTAAGCATGGTTATGCATTTATTTAAAAGACACTCTCCTATAATGTTTGTTAAGCAGATAAAATGAATTATATAAAGTCCACCTTAAGTTTTTTCATGGGGTTATCTTGGGACTGTCAAAAATAAGTATTTTTGTTACAATAAATTTGTTTTATATTACATTAAGGAAAACATACTTTAAAGGCTGAAAAAGCAAAACTTGTTAGCACTGAAAACTTTATCCGCAGAGCCAAAAACTCCCCTTCCTAAAGTTTGAACTACATTTAATGCACCTACAAAATTCCACTTAGATGACACTTCACCCAGATTGGTGGAGTGTTCTCACCTCCAGTTTGAGTTCTTTAATTCTTGCTGGAATGACAAAGAAGTCTAGTTTAGTCAGGATAATAGAAGTCTTGACTGGAGACTGTTTCTTGTCTGTTTACCTCCAAATAGGCTAATGGTTACCACTCCATCTCCACTACCATCCTCCCACTCCAGCCCACAACCACCTCTCTCCAGCTCACTGCAATGTTCTCCTACTAACTCCCTCAAACCCCATGCTTGTCCCTCAACCCCACTCAGGTTCCATACTGGGAGCAGAACATTTTTGTTAAATGTGTAAATCAGGTCATGTCACCATTAAATTGAAAATCTTCCATTGGTTTCCTTTGCATCTTGAGAAAAGTCTCATCCCTTTCCTTGGCCTACAGAACCCATGACTTTTATTTCTCTCTTCTGAGTAACACATTCTTCTTCCAGTCAGTTCGTCCTGACCCCATGAGGTTCCTTCAAGTGCTCTGCAGCCACCCCCAGTCACATACCAGGTGCTAGGTAAATGCTGAACCCTGATGTTACCACTACTTTGGTTTTAAGACATTTGTCCCAATATGTTCTTTTTTTTAATATTTTATTTATTTATTCATGAGAGATATACAGAAAGAGAGGCAGAGAGAGAAGCTGACTCTCCACAGGGAGCCCGATACAGGACTTGATCCCAGGACCCTGGGATCAAGACCTGAGCCAAAGGCAGATGTTCAACCACTGAGCAGCCACTGAGACTTTCTGTCAATCTAGTTTTCAAATTTGTTGCCTGCTTTTGTGCCTCTTTTTGCCCTTTAGACTAGGCATCCAATACACATTCATGTAGGATCTTAATACCTCCTCAAACACCACTTTGTTACATACCCTTCTCAATTCAGTGTAAGCCCAGAGTCTTCTACATCAGCATTGCTCAGATAGGAAGTACATTTGCTGTTCATACCAACCATGGTGGGGCCAGGGAAGTACCACATTCTAACACTAAACTCTTCTCTGAAGATTGTGTTTGCACTTACATTGTCTGCCTGAGAGATCATTAGGTCTTTGAGGGTAAGGAATGTACTTACTTATTTAGGTCATGTTAGTAGTATTCTGAGGACTTAACAGATGTCATATCCAACATGGGCTCAGCTTGGGACACAGTAGGACCTTGTGATGAGCTGGCTCAGAGAGGGGCATTAAGGCAGGACTGAGGAAACCAAACTAGGAGGAGGGTATATCATTCATTCACTTACCATCCACACAGCAATTTCCATGTCCTAATAGAATGAAATGAATAAAACATAGCTACTTACTTACTATTTCTTTTCAAATTCTTGGCATCCTATCATCATGAACATGATGCACATACACATACACACATTTTTGCTTCTCTGGTCAATATCATTAAATTCACTTTTAAAAGAATAGCAGTTCAGTGTGTATGTATATAGAAACCTCAAAAGACAAAATGGAGAAACAATGAAAACTAATAATAGAATCCAATTAAATACTACATTACTGGATAAATGCACAAAAATCAATTTAATTCTTGTATACAAATAATAAGTAAACAATAACCAAGTAGAAATTATTCCCATTTGCAATACAATAAAAAGTATATAATAGTCAATAAACCTCATAAGAAATATGTATAAAGAAAACTAAATTTTTGAGGCACATAAAAGTCTTGTGTAATTTAAATGGTATATAATGTTCTTGTATCAGAAAAGCTCATATGAATTATCAATTGGCCCCAAAACGATTTAGAAATATGATGTGATGTCAATTAAAACTCTCTAAAAATTTTTGGAATAAGACAAAACTATGTTCTCGTGAAAGGACAAATGGGGAAGAATACCTCCCAAAATGGAAAAGAATAATTGTGTTATTAATTGCTGCATCAAAAAATTACCCCTAGGGACGCCTGGGTGGCTCAGCAGTTGAGCGTCTGTCTTTGGTTCAGAGTGTGGTCTGGGTCTGGGGATCGAGTCCGACATCAGGTTCCCTGTGGGAACCTGCTTCTCCCTCTGTCTATGTCTCTGCTTCTCTCTGTGTCTCTAGGGAATAAATAAATAAAATCTTTTTTAAAATAACCCCCAAATTCAGCATCTTAAAACAACAAACTTTTTATTTTTTTTCAGCTTATGTGAATCAGATATCCAAGCTTGATTTAACTAGATACCTCTGATTCAAGTTCTCTCACAAGGCTGCAGTCAAGGTATTAGCTGGAGCTGTGATCTCATGAAAGGCTCAACTGGGGTAGGATCCACTTACAAGCTCGCATATGTTAGTTGGCAGAATTCACTTCCTTTTGAGCTGCTACACTAAGGGCCTAAATTCTTCACTAGCTTTTGTCAGGAGACTACCCTCAGTTCCTGGTGACATGGCCCTCTCCATAGAGCAGATTAGGGCAAGACAGCTGGCTTCAAAATAAGTGAGAAAACAAGAAAGAGTATCCAAGATGGAAGCCATACTATTTCTGTAACTTAATATCAAAAGTGACATGCAATTACCTTTATCACATTTTATTCACTAGAAAGTCATTACATCTAGTCCACCTTTAAGGGAAGGAGACTATCCAAGGGCATGAATACCATAAGGCAGGAATCATAGGAGGCCATCCTAGAGGTTGCCTACCCTAATATTTAAGGGTAATTTGTACTGCTATGATTGAAACATATTATAAAGCTATAATAATTAAAACAGTATGTAACTGATGGCAGAACAGACATTACTCAATGAAGCAGAGTAGAAACCCCTAAACAAATGAAAGTATATATAAGCATTTAGTACATTAAAATAGTGATTTCCAAATCAATGGGAAAAGGATAGATGATTAGTCAAATTGTGCTGAAAAAAATTGGTTAACTGTTTGGGAAAAATATCTATATTGGATCTTTACTTCACTCCATAACCAAAGTAAGTCCCAGGAGTTTAAAGAGTTAAATATATACATTCAAGATGGGACATAAATTGATCTTCAATTCCATTAGTAGTGATTTTATTTCTTTTTTTAAAGATTGTATTTATTTATTCATGAGAGACACATCCCTGTGATTTTTTTCTTAAGCTGGGTTAGGGTACATGGATATTTCTTCTACAATACCAAAACATTCAGGGACATCTGGGTGCTTTAGTGGTTTAGCGTCTGCCTTTGGCTCAGGTCATGATCCTGGGGTCCCGGCATCCAGTCCCACATCGGGCTCCCAGGGGGACCCTGCTTCTCCCTCTACCTATGTAAAGAAAATCTAAAACTTTCAGCTCACCACACATCAGGCATTGCTATAAGCACTACACATACATTAATTTACTTAAACTTCGGAACTAACTTAAAAGAGAGTCCTATTATTTTCCCCATTTTAAAATAAGACACAAGATCTCATGACTTGAAAATTCATGTGCATTATATTACTCATCTATTGCTACAGAGCGAATTACCCCCAAACTTAGCAGTCTCAACCAACAAACATTTCTTACCTCACAGATTCTAAGTCAGGAATCCAGAAGCAGCTTAATTGTCTGGTTCTACCTCAGGGTCTGTCACAGTGTTTCACACCTTGGGCTGTGGTCATGTGAAGGCTTGAAGGGGCTGGAGAATCTGCTTCCAACCTGACTTGCGTAGCTGTTGGCTCAAAGCCTCCATTGGCTTCCTCACTGGCTGCTAGGAAAAGCCCTCAGCTCTCCATCACATGGAGCTGATTGAGTATACTTATGGCATGGCAGTTAGCTTCCCATGAAGGGAGAAATCCAAGAGATGGAGAAAGACACAAAAGATTCAATGTATTTCATGATCTAGTATCAGAAGACACATTCCGTCATTCCTACAATATCTACTCACTAGAAGCAGATGACTAAATTCAGCCCATACTCAACGGAAGGGGAATTAGGCTCCACCTTATGATGAGAAGTGTCAAAGAATTTGTGGACTTATTTTTAAACCACCACATTCATGAAATCAGACTCAGAAATTTGTGTTCTCAAGCGCTATGTACACTGCCTCTCTTATATTATTCTTTATGCCAGTTTCTATGTGTAAAATATTTCAGAATAGTTTAAAGGTTAAATATAAAAATTAAAACCATTAAATAAATCATAGGCAAATCTTTTTAAATGTTAGGATGGGTAAAATCTTTCCAAGCATGATATCCAAAGTAGAAGCCCCCCTACCCCCAAAAAAGGGAAAGACATAACTACATTAAAAATAAAAGGTGTTTGCATTCAAGAAATCACCATCAAAAAACTTAAAAGTCAAATAGAAAACTTAGAAAAAATATTTGCAGTGTATACGACAGATGAAGAGTTCCTGTCCTCAATATCAAAGGGTGCTTTAAAATCACTAAGAAAAAGATATATACATTAATACAATATAAAATTGACATAAATAGGCAATTAAAAAGAAGAAATAGAAAATGTCAATAAACACATTAAGGAAATATTCAATTTATTTGATCTTTGGTAATCAAAGAATAGCAATTAAAAATGAGATCTGTATGTTCTTCCAAGTTGATAAAGATTGAGAAAAGTACTGCATTTTCAAGATTTGGAGGGAAAGGGAATTTCATACATCCACAGGGTGTATACAGTGGTATTCGAACGGAAGTTTTCAAAATATGCCAAAAACCTTAAAGAGCTGTATTCCTTTTCACACAACAACTTTACTTCTAGCAATTTATCTTAAGAACTAATTGGACAAAGATATATAGAGAGAGATGCTTATCACAGCATTTTTTATTTTACAAAAAAAAAAAAATTAAAACAACTCAAATGTCCAAAAACTGAAGGTTTTGTTACATAAATGATGATACACTGGTGAAGGATGGAATATGATTCCATTAATAACTGACATGGAGGCAATTCATGAGGTTAAATGAATAGCATTTAAAATGGCATATAGCATGGTACAATTTTGGAAGAAAGCATGTTAAACTGTATTGCACAGAACATATGTTAATAGTGTCAAAATGCTATATAGAGTAAAATGTTAATAGTGTTATCTTCAGATGATACAATTTTGGATAACTTTATACTTTCCTGTATTTATTCCTGTTTTTAAAATACTACCTGTGAAATAAGCCCAAATTATAAATCCAAAGTTATTTCTTCACTGACCCCTCCATCTTTCTCCTTTCTCCCTCACTAACTGAATAAATGATAGAAGAGGCTGGAACCTGTTATTATCAGTTAATAGTCATTAACCCGTCACCTCAGCACAGCCTCTGTAATTTGCATAATAAAGAAATGAGTCTGAAATCCCTTGCCCAGAGATCTAAATCTGCTGCAATGAACCTACTAGAGTTCTGCTTTGAAGCTAGAACTTTAGGCAGCATATCCAAAACGATGATTTGTTCACTTTTAAAGCAAGTGATCAAAAAACCTACATGAATGTTGAATCTGTCTTACACACCTAAAAAGCTCACAGTAGCTTTTTTCAGTGTAGGCTATCATTTCTCAAAACTGCATCTACGTTTTGCCTCTGTCGTTTTAGAGATGGTTGAAGGTTTCATTTTGAATATGAAAAATTTTAGACTGCATGCAAAGGTCTACAATTTACAGTCAATCATTCATATTGAAAGGGAGCCAGAGCCAAATTGATGATCCGTTTATTACTCTTCCATTCTAATGGATTAATGTTTTTAATTAGATTATCCAAATTCTGGCAAACTTTCTATCAAGAAAAACAAAGTCCAAGAAAACAGGTAACCATTTTTTGATACAAAAGGAGAGTCTTATTAAGTTCAATATTTTAAAAAGTCAAAAACAACTACATAAATTGCATAATAATAAAAGACACTTCAAAAGGCAATGAACAACATAAAGACACCATTCACTTTTTTTAGAGTATTCCTAATTTCAAAAAGCAAGACAGAATTTGCAGTACTTTGTAAATTTTAAGAGGAAAAATTCTAAATTATGATTGCCAAGAAAGAATAAGTGATTTCACCTTCTTTAATTAATACAATTCCATAAACTCCTTTATTCCTATAAGGCAGCACATACCAGATGAAACCGATATAAACTTACAAAGACTTTTTGAAATTATTTGTTTACTCATTTGGGAAGATTTGTTTATGAATGACTTGCTAACATTTTCCTACATTATCATTGATTATGTTTGGAAGAGATGTATTTGCAGAATGGTGCTTGTCCTTTCAGAACATTGAAAGAAAGTTTTCATCCTTTTAGAGCTATCAATTCCCACTGAGAAACAACACCCTTGATGGTATTAAATAAATAATAAGAATAAAGTTATAACATCCAATGCTTGATTCAGCACATGGCTTAATGAGTTGTAAGGTACTGTTAAGTGCTTTGAAATCTTCAGAGAGTTGGAAGGACAATATACTATAACACCCATCTGGAACATAACATCATCTTATTAGAGATTAATATTTCAATTTTTCATTTTATTTCAATATTTTCACTTTGATCTCTTTTGCACTACCTACCTATATTTCATGGAAACAGCTAGAGTTTAAGATAATATGGAAATAAGTAAAAATTCTAAGGAGCTTAGAAATATTTCGGGGTGGTACTTTCTATCACTGGCATTTAGTAAAAGCTTATTGCATTAAATTGAATAGCATGGAACTAGTACTTAAAAGGAGCATCTGTTACACAGTAGAAACAAGCTAAGCATCAGGAGATGAGGGCCTCTTATTTCAGCTCTCTTTTCACTACCTGCGGGACCACTGGCTGATCATATACCCGGTCTGAGTCTCAGTCTTCTCATCAAAAAGTGATAGTTAATGAGATCATCTCCAGCTGCAATATTCTTTGAGCACATGAATTGCAAGTTGAGAAAGACCTATATCTGAAAATGTCCAAGTGGGGTTGCTTATGCTACAATATAGAGGGACTTCCTTAGAAATCCCAACCTAAGAGCATCCAATCTATGAGAACTCCAAGCTCATACACTGAGAAAACTGAGTTATCTCCCAAGGAAGATAAAACAATCACCTTCAAATATCAATTCACCTTGACTAATGACATAATTTGTTCAAAATGCTTTTAGAATCAAAACAGAAATCTGGCCCAGAGTTTACCCATCCCAAACCAAAGAAATGTATTTTCTATGATTGAATATATCAAAGATTGTCATCTGCAAGCTATACCTAAGTCCCCAAGGGTTAAGTTAGGTGGAAAATAAAAATAAACAAAAGGTTTTCAGTAATTATTTGACCTAACAGCTTCTTTCCTTTTAAATATCATCAAGAATTCATTTCACAAAACTAAGTAGGAGAGTTTTAAAAAGTCTGTTATGATTTCACTCCCGGTAGGTCCTCCTGAGATGAAAATGTTGAGGGCAATTTTTTTGTTGTTGTTTTGTTTTTGAGACTTTGGTAGTGCACAAAGTTCTGCCTCCCCTGAGAAATGAGTTCACTTCCTCCTTTTCTGATGGCTGATTTGTAATTGATCATGCCTCCCTCTTACCCACCCTCCCCAGAAGCTTAGACATAGGGTTGAAACTCAATCACAGAAGCCAAATGAATAGTTATAGTTAGTGTATTTACTTTGTCCTTTTTTCTATATCCTTCTTTGTTATTTTCTGAGCCTTTTTGCTAAGCCATTTTATATAAGTCATTGCAAACTCTTGGAGAGAAATGAAGTATAAATAAATACAATGGTAGAATGAGTGTAACATATAAAAATTACAGTCTATATCCAAAGAACAACATTCTTCACCCCTGTACAAGAATATTAAAATTAAAAGTGAACTTATTTGGAAGTAAACTGCATGATATCAGCAAAATTTAGACAAGTAATTTGTTTATTAGATGTTCATCAAGTGTCTTAATTCATTTTGCTTTATTAATCTCTCAGGGAAAATTGAGACCTCTCTGAACACGTAAAGTGCGCAATTAAATATCTTGTAAAGATACATATGACTAATTTTTAAGTGAATGTGTACCTTCAAAGTGAAAGCAAAACCCTTTAGAACCATAGAGGCTGTTTTATCTAGGGAAGTATTGGCTGCTCTAACGAACCCAAAATGTATAAAGACTCAAACACCTTTGAAGTTTATTTTTTTCCTCACCTAAGAGTCTGAGGGAGTTTTTCCTAGTTAGCAGGCGGATCTTTATATAAGGCTTTAGGGACTTGGACTCCCTCCATCTTTGGCTTCGCCATCCCCTAGGGCATCCAGCTCAAAGAAAGGAAAGAAAGCATAAAGCATTGGCTTGATACAAATATAGTGTATCGTTCTCACTCCTATTCCATTGATGAAGACTAGTCAGGTAACCACATCTAGATGTAAAGCAAGAGAGGGTGGTTGGGGGGAGGTTAGGGAGTCAGAACTAGGAAAGGTAGCTCAGGGCTATGTGATTGCCTTCCAGGAACGACTCTATAAGGTGGAAAGGGAACACATAAACATTTGTCGGCAGCTTGCCCTGCCCACTACAGGTTCATGCCTCTCCATTCTTTGTGTTCTCTTTTTCCAAACTCTCTATTCTCTATGCAAAGAAAGACACTCAAACACAGAGTGGCCATTTGGCAGCGTAGCTTGCTCCGTGTCAGACTAGGGTGCTGGCAGAAAAGAACTGCTGGTAAAAGGCAGTTATGCAGAATCAGGAAATCACACCAAAGACTGAAGAGACCAGAGTCCAGACAGAGATCATTGAATGGATATCTTCCTTCTAAGTTGTTGAGTCCATGAGAACCAGATAAACTAGATATTCCAGGACAGACTCCATCTCACTTTCTTTTCATCAGTGAAGGTTCTTTAAGAATTTGCTACAAAATATTATACCTTGAAAGATTTTTCTTATAACCTTAAATAATAGTCTTAAATAAATTTACAAATCAGAAAATTGACTTTATCAAACCATATATCCCGATGTTTATTCAGGAAATATGTTTATCACCTGGGTTATGGGTTTAGCTCAGCTAATAGATAGCTGTGTAACTTTAGACAGTCCACTTTACTTCTATGCACTCAGTCTTCATTTAAAAAAAGAAATCAAGGGATTGAAACAAATGGTCATTTATGTCCAACTACATAAGATCCAAGTGAAAAACTCTGCCATTTGAATGGCAATATAAAGCTAATTCGCCTTGAACATATTTTAAGCTTAATATATTCTATCATCAATGATAAATCAAGCTATTGTAATAAATACATCCAATGACTGTATTTTGAGCAAGTAATGACTTGTTAAATCCAAAACTTGCCTATAGTGGGGGCTTTTCTTTCCATATACCAGACTGCATTTAACGAAATGCTAAATCTACTGCTATGGAATAAGTAGAGTCTACATAGGTCTTTTATCTCTTTGCAACCATGACATTGCATTTAAATTAATCATATGAAGCTTCCTGCACAACTTCTTAACCTAGTTGTCTAAAAAGAGAATACATTAATCAAAATGTGTTATAAAAGTAAATACCAGCCTTCGCCCACTGGGTGTTTTTTGGGCCAGTTAGAATGTCATTTCAGTAAATGGCCAAACGCCTAGCTTAGTGAACTAAATCATAATCTAATTACCCAATTGAATAACTCTGCCCTCCTTAAGCAGCACCCTGCTGCAGCAGGGGCATACGTCCTCTCTACTCACTCTCCCTGAGAAGAGTCCATGGTTGGAGAACTGTCCCACTCACTTCTCCACAGTCTTCTAAGAACTTCATCAGAGTTCAATATCCATTGTGCCACCCCTACAAGTAGCCTTAAAAAGCATCCCTCAATATCTAACTTTCAATCTGAGACCTGGATAGCAAATCTTTGGCTTTGGCTTCATTTAATTTCCAAACTCACTGGAGACACTTGACGCAATCCCAGAAACTAGCAGGAGTCATGAAAGAGGGAGGAGTCAATTCTACCTGGGTGAGGGGTCAGGAGAGGAAAATTGAGAAAAGGTTTTATAGGTAAAATAATACTTGGAATGGCTTTTCAAAGACAGGAGGGGCAAGGAAGTAGACAAGAAGATAGATGCATAGGCTAGAGAAATAAACCAGGACCAGATCATGAAGGATCTGGTACCAGAGGCTAAAGAATTTGAACTCCATCCTGTGGATAATGGAAAAATCCCTGAAGGTTTCTACCATCAGGGTACTATGATAAAGTTTTGCATTTTACTAAGATTGTTATTTTGGCAACAGTATGGAGGATAAATTATGGGCCAGAATGGAAAACAGGAAGACAGTCAGGAGACAATTGTGGTAGTTATGACAATGCCAGTTTAGCCAACACATTATGACAAAGTTCCTAGCCAGAAGTCACCCTCACCCCAACCCTTAGGCAGGTTCATAAGCAACAGGAAATTTCACACAGACAAATGCTCCTAATTTATACATAGGTGCTTCCAGGCAGTAATGTTAGCTCAAGTTGTATTTATGAAATGCGTAGAGCCAGATGAGAATGCTTTCCTCTTTATTGATTACTTTCAATTACACATTACCTGGGATAGTCTTTTGCCAGATATGCCTTATGATTTAGATCAGTGCTTCCCTATCTGTGGGAGAGGACCAGGCTTTGGGTTTTCTTTTTCCAATTTGTTGCAGACTGACACTTTTGTCTAATACAGTAATGGTAAATTACTAGAAAAATTAAATGCAAAAGCAAAAAGAATTACGAAATGCAAGGCCCTTTTTCAAAATTTACTGAACATAAAACAATTCTGTCAAATTGCTATCAGAGTTTCTGAACATTTACTTCCAGTTTCTGCCACAGACCAGTAGGGGTTTGCAGACTGGCACAAGTCCACAGACCACACTACGAGTAGCCCAGGTCCAGATGGGCATTACAAGAGGTATGGAAGCACAGGAAAATTGATAACCTCCGAGAGAATCACAGACCCCCTCCCTCAGTTTAATCTCCCTGAAGAGACTGAGTAATGATGGTACTAAAACTATTAGACAGAAGTGGTCAGACACAACGTCCACATTTGTATCATGAAACAATTTAAACAAAGCAGTATTTTTATTAGATTTGGGTCGTTGGGGGTGTTTCCCTCCTACACAACTTTGCTTTAAGCAACCACTGAGACCAATATTTAAACATGTTAGCGCTGATGAGCAATGCCAGAAAAAATATAATCAAACAAAGTGACTAAATTAATAATTTATACACTAACAACTATGTGAAAATATAAGGCATGAGGAATTCAATTAGAAAAAAATGTAATCCAAATTAGAGTGCGTCTCAATTAAATTAGATTCCCCAACAGGGCTGTAAGTTTAGTTAAAGCCCATAGCACTACAATGACCTTAACATCACTAATGGCAACTTGACTTAGAGCGTATGTGGTATATTTGAAGCACTTTATACTTATGTGGATGCTGTGCTTAAGTTTAAGTGGTAATAAGACTCATCCCAGATTTCTCTTTATAGTGTAAAAATAATAGTTATTTATTGCACATTGGTTACGCTTCAGAGACATTACATCTTTGAATATACCCCACCCCAATAACCCTGTAAATGAAGTATCATATTCTCTTATTTTAAAGATAAGAAAATTGAGGTTCAGAGAGGTAAGTGCCTTGTGAAACGTATACAGCTATGAAGAGTGGAGACCAAGTCGAAACCATGTCCCCCTGATGCCAAAGCCTATCCTGCTAGCCAAAATGCTCTGTTACACTTTGCCTGCATCACCAGCTTTGGTGGATCTTTGGCCTGGAGACTGTAGACTGCCTGGATGGGCTGGCTTTTTCAGCTTTATAGACCTCGAACCTTCCTGGGTAATAAAACCCCTGACAAGGTGCCACTATCCAGGGCAGCCCTGTCTCTGTACCTGCTAGTCTTTTTTTCTTTTTTTTAACTTCTTATTTTGTAATAACTTTATACTGATTTTTTTTAAAAGTGGTAGAAATAGTACAGGGGGTTCCCATAAATGCTTTATCCAGTTTCCCCTAATGTTAGCATCTTATGTAACCATAGTACCATTAATAAAATGGGGAAATTAATATTGTTACAGGAGTATTAATTAAGCTATAGCCTTTATTTGAATTTTGGCAGCTTTCCCATCAATGTCATGCTTCCTGTGCCAGATCCAATCCAGGATCCATCATTGCATTTAGTTTCTCTCTTTCTTTAGTGTCCTCCAATCTGTGACACTTTCTCTAGTCTTTCTTGACACTTATAAAGAGTACTGTCAGTTATACTGTAAAATATCTCTCAATTTAGATTTGCTGGGTGTTTTGTTAAAGTTATGGATTTGGGGAAAAGATACCACAAGGATATGTGCCCTTCCCATTTGTATTATGCCAGAAGATACATGCTGTCAATATGTCTTATTATTAGTGATATTAACCTTAATCGCTTGATTAAGGTGCTGTCTCCCAGATGTCTCCACTGGAAAGTTACTATTTCTTCACTGTACAATTAATAAATATTTATTTGGGGGAAGATGCTTTGAGATCATCCCCTGCCTTTTTTATGTTGATATAATAGGTTTCTTGTTAATTTTCACATTTGTGACACTGACTTTAGAGTCACTCTTCTATGTGACTCTTCTATGAAGAGGATGGTTGGAGTGGATGATCAAATCTACCCATTCTGAGAAGGAAGAGTAGCCTCTAAGGGACTGGTTGAGGGGTAGAGAGGAAAACCAAAAATGGTCAACAGAGAAAAAAATAAAGCCCTAGAGAACCCCAAGAAGAGATTACAAGTTGTCATGCACCCCATTTTTCAATATTCTCTTATTCCTGCAGTAATTTAATCCCCACTCATCCTCAAGTTTTAGCAAGACTTACAGTTTGAAATTATATTTCCCAGCTTGCTATGGCCCTGTGACTAAGTTTTCAACAATGCCATGTGAGCAGAGAGTGCTGAGTGCACACCATCAGAGGACATGTCTTGTCCTATTTTCTTCTTCTGTGACCTAGAACAGGACTTCTTACTCATTTTGTATCATGGACCAGTCTGGCATGCTGATGAACTCCCTAAAACCTTAACAGAATGATGCTTTAAATACATAAAGGTACAAAAGATTACAAGGGAAATCAATCATAATGAAATACAGTTGTAAAATATTTTTTAATGCATGATACACTATGTCTTCTTTGTTGATATATTACATACAAAGATTTAACAAGGGGATCTAAAACATTGTTTTACAATAATGAGTAGGGATGCCTGGGTGGCTCAGTGGTTTAGAGCCTGCTTTCAGCCCAGGGTGTGATCCCGGAGCTCTGGGATCAAGTCCCACATTGGGCTCCCTGCATGGAACCTCCTTCTCCCTCTGCCTGTGTCTCTGCCTCTCTTTCTCTCTCTCTCTTTCTGTGTCTCTCATGAATAAATAAATAAAATCTTTTAAAATTTTTTAATAAAGTGATGAGTATAAATGGCAATTTGAGATACCTGCAGTAACTATAATGTGATATGAAAATACCTTGACTTCTATAGGTAACAAAGTCACTATCCTGCTAATACTACTATGGTTTCTGTGTGTAACTGAGAGATATGCCACAATTCCATTAAAGATTTTCCTACTCACATTCACAGACATCCTGAATTCCATCCACCATCCCCAAAATAGAGGATGCTGGAGCAACAAGATAGAAGAAATCTGAGACCCTGGATGACCATGGAACAGAACCACCTGTCTGCCCTAGACTCTCTCCCTATGGACCTCTCAAAAAGAAAGAAATTTCTATATTGTGTGAGCCACTTTGCCATGCCTTTTTCTGTATATATCTCTTAGTTATTATAGTTGAGCTGTGGGGCACCTAGGTGGCTCAGTCAGTTGAGCATCTGACTCTTGATTTCAGCTGAGGTCATGAGCTCAGAGTCGTGAGATCAAGCCCCATGTCAGGCTCTGTGCTGGACGTGGAGCCTGCTTAGGATTCTCTCCTTCTCCCTCTGTCCACCCCCACCCCCACCCATGTCCTCTCTCTCGCTCTAAAAAAATAAAATAAAATAAATAGTTGAGCTGTACTCCAACTCAGTAGTTTTCAATTTTTTTAATCCTTAGATCCCTTTACAATCTTGAAAATTTTATCAATGACCTGAATAAAATATTTACAGTGTTAGAAATTAAACTGAAAATTTTTTATTTCTTAGTCATTAAAAAATAAGAATAACAAACCCATTACATGCTAACATAAATAACATTTTTATGAAAACTAGCTGTATTTCCCAGAACAAAAACAAAATAGTGAAAAGAATAGGCATTGTTTTGCATTTGTGAAAATCTCTTTAGTGTCTGGTTTAATAGAAGACATCTGGGTTCTCATATCTGCTCCTCATTCACTGTTTTTATTTCATTGCTTTGGTTGAAGTATATGAAGAAAATCCAGCCCCACACAGGTATGGGAAAGAGAGGAGTTTTTTAATAGCCATTTCAGATATGTGGGCATTCTTTTTGGATACTATATGAAAACTTGGCTAGCAGTAGCTTCTTAAGTTTGTTGTGATGTGTAATCTGAAACTATTTCACTGAACTTTCATACTCCACCACATTAAAATCCTTTAGTCTGTAACTTGAATGGCTCTCTAACCCGTATGCAATTTTGTAACATCACGAATTGGTCATTTTGAATATATTGGCTCACTGAGTTTTGCAGATCTTCTGAATGTTGACACATGTCATTATACCAGATCAGAAAATCAAAAAATCACATTGGTTAACATTACCGTGGATCTCATCAAAAAAAAGTTTTTAAGAATTGAGAAGCTGTCAGGCTCATGGTGGTGGATATAAGTCTTCCAAAATTATAATTTTCACTTGAAAGCTCAAATGTCATCATTGGCAAAAAATACTGTCAGTTGTTTTCCTTGAAGTGACAGCCTTACTTACTTCATTTTTGAGGAAATGTCTGCCAAACACCATCGCTTGTCTACCAGTCATTCTTTCAAATAAAAATGATTTTCCATGAAAAAGTGGCTAATTCATCTCACAGCTCAAACAATTGCACAAGTCCTTTCTCTTGAGACAATCATCATGTCACAGACATGCCTTTTGTATGCTTCTCATTTTGTCACCCAGAATTTTAAAAACACAGACCCACGGGTCCAAATTCGATAAAAATTAATTTTATGTTATTAATACATTTAATAAAATTTCTCTTTCTTTATCAAGGAAATTCTTAAATGAAACTAGCTTTTTATCTATATGCTGTAAGTGTGTGGCAGTGAAGAACACTATCGCTGCTGATATTTTGGCATCACGGCTTTGATTCATGCTGAGGCATCAGCAGTTTTGCCCATCTTTGCACCATCAGTGGGAATGTCAACACAGTGAAAAAGCCAAATAAAATCTTAGCATGATTATGAAAATAGGTTGACCTGCAGAATGCCTGAAAGAGTCTAAGACCCATGAGGACTCAGGAACCTGAATTTGAGAACCACTGTTCTAACTAATGTGACTTCCAGGCCCTAAAGCAGGCAATAGAATGGATGGGTGTTGCTCTGGGAAAAGGGACATAAAGTAACAAGAAATGAGTCAATGTGATGTGTGATGCTCTTAAACCACAGTGCTAGCCAGGCCAATCCCTGGGACAGTAGAGAACTTGATTCTGCAGGCTGCCCCTGAGTGGGCCAGCACCTGCATCTCCTTAACTTCTTTGATCACTCCTGTCAAAGTTTTACCTAGCCAGGTTAATAGTGTGGAGATCTGGCCCTCATTTTTCTTATTGTTTCATCCATGTAGCATTACCCCCACATGCCACTTCTTTTCCAACTGTTTTCTGAAACTGTTCACAACTTTACCTCTGTCCCAGAGTTTTGTAGTGGGATGGGTAGAGCTATGCCATGACCCAGTGTTCAGGCCACTGCTGATCAGTGCAGAGGTAGGCCTCAGACCAGCTGGGCTCATAACCCCTTGCTAAACTTTTGACCTTGAGATTGCAAATTGGTTGGTCTTTCTCCAGATGGGTGGAGCTGTGAGATAGAAACCAGGATTCTTAAACTTGGCATGCACTAGAATCTTATAAGCCAGACTGACGGACCCTACCCCAGATTCTGATTCTGTAGGTCTGGGGTGGGACCTGGGATTTTACATGTCTAGGGAATTCTGAGGTGACGCTAACTCTGCTGGTCTGAGGACAGTAGTTTGAGATTGATGTGAAGTTCCAGAACTATGAGGGTTCAAGATCACAGTTCCCATCACATAATTAAAGAAGTTGGGGGGGGTGTGGAGAATCTGTCTAGAGAGGTAGAAGAGAGAAAGAGAGATATAGGGAGAGATGGAGAGAGAGAGAATGAGCCTGAAAAATAGAGATGATATTCCCAGAGACTATCCTAGAGATTTTTTTCTTTTTTTTAATAATAAATTTATTTTTTTATTGGTGTTCAATTTGCCAACATACAGAATAACACCCAGTGCTCATCCCGTCAAGTGCCCCCCTCAGGGCCCGCCACCCAGTCACCCCCACCCCCCCCCTCCCCTTCCACCACCCCTAGTTCGTTTCCCAGAGTTAGGAGTCTTTATGTTCGTCTCCCTTTCTGATATTTCCTACCCGTTTATTCTCCCTTCCCCTCTATTCCCTTTCACTATTATTTATATTCCCCAAATGAATGAGACCATTTAAAGTTTGTCCCTCTCCGATTGACTTATTTCACTCAGCATAATACCCTCCAGTTCCATCCACGTCGAAGCAAATTATCCTAGAGATTTTCAAAGGCTGTTTCCAGTAGTTTCTGAATTCCAGCCCCACATGCCGGTCTTTGGGATCCTTGAAATCCCCTGTATCCTTATAATAAAATGTGAGTTAAAGTTGGGTTTCTGTCCCTTTAAGCCCAATATCTTCTTAACTTATGTACCCCCCTAGAACCAGCCCCACAGAACTTCAGGGTTTTCCCTGAAGTTCTATTTGGAGCCATAAGCCAAGGAATGGAAATAGAAAAGATGTCATGAAGCCTCTCACAGACACCTGGAACTTCAGCTAACATCTACATCAAAGTTAGTGAAGAAGACCCCTAAACAGTGTTCTCTGCTGTAGCTTAGGAAGTTGCATAATGGATGGAAAGGTAGGCTCTGGGTGAGAAGTCACTCACTCTGCTACTTGCTGGCTGCATAATCATGAGCCAATTACTGAAGCTCTCAAAGCCTTAGTTCCTTAGCTATACAGTGAGGATGACAACTGAACTACCTCACAACTTTCCTGTGAAAATGAAATGAGATATGTAGGGCAGCTTGGTACAACATCTGGTACATGGTGAACACCCAGTAAACATTGATTATGGTTATTACTAATTTTTCTTTCTGGTCTGTTCTTACTGTGATCCTATATCTGTAGAAGCAAATGCATGGAGCCTGGTCTGTCTCTGGTCTCTGTCCTCCGGATTTTGTCTCTTGTTCTTGATCTCTCCACATTGTTATCTCATGCACAGCTGCTGTCCTCAGGTCTAGCTCTGAGGGACCTAGTTGACACTTTCACCAGGAGATGGTTCAGGCCTCCAAGCCATCATGGTTGAAATTCCCTCAAAGGTTGAGAGTCTTCAAGGGAGTGTCTTGGCCCCAACCATCTGGGCAAGATTTCCAAAGAAAAACAAGGCCTAGGAAGGTGAGTTTCAGCAGGCTGGTAACAAGAGTCAGGTTACCAGTACTGAAGATGATGGAAATAAGGTGAGGTAGGAAGAGTTCTGATCCTAGGTTCATGTGTTACAGTGGCTTCTTATGCAAATTCCATGGCTTCAAGGTATGGGCATCTGGGATCAGGTAAAGACTCTGATAAGGGGTAGACCCCACTCTTGTCAGCTAGAACACTAACAATGCCAGACTTTGTCATCACTTGCCACTCGACTATACTGAAAACCAATCATGGTCTTACATTTCTTCTATTTTTAGCTTGATAGGCCCTGTGTCTTAAAAACCCAGGTTAGGTTTGGGGCCAACACCTATAGGAAGCCAACCTTGGCATTCTAATAAGGGACAATGCAGAAAAACTATTAAGCCAAGTTCTATACCCTGTAAATATTTCCATCCATCATCTTTGTCACTCAGAAATCTCTCATGCCCTCATATGCTTCTATAACTCTGTTCTTCTTCCCCTAGTTCATCTGGTTTCCCCTACTATCTTGTTAGCCAATATTTCTATGTTCTCTGGGACAATTTGTCATGATGGAAATATGACTCTCTTGCAGGAAGAGTTTCTCCCTGACAATCTTCTCAAATTGAAGCTATGGATTCTCCCACTATCCCATCACCTCCCCTGAGCTTTCTCATTCAGTCATCACATTCATTCCATAGTTTCAGTACTGTCTATGTATTGATAAACACTAAATTTTTGTTTCCATCCCATCTTTTCCTCTGGCCGCCAGACTCGTATATCTAACTATCCTCGGTAATCCCAAAGTTGTCCCATGGGTGCCCTAAAATGAAATGCTCCAAACTGAACCCCCTAGTCTTAGAACTGCAAACTTATTTTTCCTCCTATGTTCTGTGCTTCAGTATATGGCCACATAGCAAAAATTGAAGCTTTCTGCCAGCAACTAACACCAATTTGCCAGCCAAATGCCAGCTAAGCTATTCATATCTAACCCACAAAAACTGTGAGCTAACATATGTTTATTGTTGTTTTAAGCCATTAATTGAGCCAATTGAGGTAATTTATCATGCAGCACAGACACTGGGGTAGGCACTGGAACACAGTGGTGATGATGAGAAATGGTATCTCTTGCCTTCATGAAGCTTACAGACTACTCACACCCTAGTCTTTCCTTCACAATCACCAACATATGGCACCTGATCACACAGTCTACCATTCCAGACCAAATCTTACATTGTCCAATAAATCTCCATGGGGAGGAGCATTCAATACTCCTGCCACACAGCTCCTGAACTTCTTCAGTTCCTATAATCTACACCTTCTCTATTTTAGCAACCCACTCCTGTGATCATGCTGTGGTCTTGTCCTCACTTATAACTGGGCCATCTGTTAAAAGTTCAACTCTAATATATAACTTTTTTAAACCACAATAACTAGTTCTTCTCACTTGGTTATTTCTCTACTCATACTTGATCTGACCTCCTTAAGAGATCCAGGTCCAGGGAGATCCCCTGTTCCCTCCCACACTATCAACCCCTTCCAAATTTTATACCTTTCTATATCCAGGTTAGATCCCATAGTACGTCACATTAGCCACTTTTCTGCCAGAATTCTCACGTAACCTTTCCTTTTTGTATCCCAGACTTGGATATTTTCCACACCTATTGGTGCTCCAATCATCCTGCACAGCATTAACCCTCACCCCCCCAAAGACTGCCTACAATAAATACCTGCACGCCCATCTCCAAAGATTTTTTTCCTGGCTATGGAGAGACTCTACCAGAGCACATGGGGCAAGTTAGAAGTGCCGAGTTAATATTCCTGGAAGCAGCCCTCAACTAATAGTGGGTGAGGAGATACAGAAAACACCACGTTTGTCAGCCACAGCTGATCTTTACCATTGACCAGAAATTCTCCTACTCGTACTGGCCATCTCTGCTTCTCACTTCCTGGTGGCTAGCCCAAGGAAGGAATGTCCTCACTCACCCTCACAATCTCTCTTTCTGCTTGACAGATGAAGTGGGAAAAATCCTGTAAGAATGTCATTAAATTTCTTTTCCCATGCTTCTCCTCTGCTAACAAAACAAACAAACAAAACAAAACAGAACAAAAAAGCAGCCTTTCTTCTAGCCTCTTTCTCTCACCCATTTCCAGGAAAATGTTTCTCTTCTATGCATAGCTAAACTTTCACCAGGACTCTGGATCCCATTGTCCCCCACCTCGCCTTCATTATGAAAGGTCACAAATCACCCCTGAGATGGAAACATCTCAGCTGTCATTGTAATTCACCTACCACCAGCATCTAATGTGATTGGCCACCTCTGAAATTCTTTCCTCCTTGTGTCTATGTCATTCCTCTCTTGTCATTTTCCTTTTGCATCTCTGATCACTCCCGTTCTGTTTCCACTAATCAGACATCTCTTAAATTTCTCTCCACCTACTTGCATTCTCATGGCCGTGATGCTAGTTTAGAATACCACCATCTCAAACCAAGGTTGCCGGGTGATTCCTCTACTGGCTCCCCCTGTCCCACTTCATCCTCCAGCCTTAATCTATTCTCTAGACCGTAGCCAGGGTGCTCTTTCTTTTATGAGGTCACTGACCATCTATCGGTGACTCTTCATCAGTTGCACCTGATGGATGTCAAAGTTAGCAGCAGAGGTAGGAGGTATTAAAGCTGGTCCCCTCCCTCACCCTGCTCTGCCTTGGAGATATGCAGTGCTTTTCCACTGATGAACTGCTGGTTCTATCTTGGAAAAATCTCATTTATGGCAGTTATGCTTGAAAACCAGGGCTTTTAACCAACCTCATCTGACTTTCTAACCCAGCAACAAGTGTGGAACACTGCATACATGGAACCATCCTTTTGTCTCACATCTAAGCCCTAAGCCCAGCACATCAGCTGCAACTGCCTGAAACATTACCTTCAGATTGGTATTGAGACACAATTGTTAAACATTTCAATGCTCATGTCTTTTAAGTCTGCAAGAGAAATCATGTGCTATGCACAAGAGTAAATTTGAAAACAGTTATAAAAGCTCATACTTTTCTTTTGATTTTGGTCAACTAAGAATTTCAAAATTGGATTTTGGATTTGGATTTTCCCCCCTAAAATGTTAGTTTTCTACTGCTTCATACCAAATTACCATAAATTTAGTAGCTTAAAGCAATGCACATTTACTATCTCTGCTTCTGTAGGTCAAGAGTTGTGTAGAGCTTAGCTGGTTCTTCTGCTCAGGGTCTCATGAAGCTGCAAGGTAGGTGATGGCTAGACTGCATTCCTCTGGGAGCTCTAGATCACATAGTTGTTAGCAGAATTTAGTTTTGTGCAGATTAAGGATTAAGGTTGCTGCTGCCTTGCTGGCTGTCAATCGGGTGCCTTCTTAGCTCCATGAAGGTCCTCCTAGTTTCTTGCTACATGATCCTGACCCTCTCACCTCATGGCAGCTTACTACTTCAAAGCCAGTGGAGAGCGTCTCCAGCCTGCAAAGAGTCTTAGAAAATACCATATAACCAAGAAGCCACTTTTGCCATATAAAATAACTTAATTGAAGGAATAACTGTCCCATTATATCCACAGATCCTGCTCATACTCAAAGGGAAAGGATTATAGAGTGCATGTACCCCAAAGAGCAAGAATCTTGGGGGCCATTTTAGAATTCTATAGGCCACACTTAATCTTGAGTTTTTATCTATTATGTAAAAAATTTTGCACAACTCTATTGATTCTGAAATGTATCTCAAATATTTTGGAAAATAAGTTACACAGAATTTTAGGAGAACATCTCATATTGCATGGCAGATTGATTCTAAAAATGGCCCACCTCAATTATTCCCTTCCCTTTATCCATACCCCATGCAGCATGACATTAAAGCTCCTCCTAGAAATGTTGAGACTGTCTTATGTCTTGCTTTGGCCAACAGAATGCAGCTGAAGTAACAGTATGAGAGTATTGAGCCTAATATGAAGAAAATTGCATGTTTTAGTTCTCTTTGTCTTGAAACCACACCATTGCCATGATAACAAGCCCAATATTGCCTTCTACAGAATTATATACCCTGTGGGACAAAGATAAGCTCCCATCTTGGGGAGTCCTAGACCAGCTAACCCTCACTGACCCACCAGCTGACCACAGACTTAGGAGTGGGCTACTCAAGACTAGCCAAGCTCTGTTCCAGATCAACAGAACCTCCCTATAACCCATAAATTCATAAGAAATGATATTTTATTATATTTAAAGCTACTAAAATGTGAAGTTGTTTGTTATACAGCAATAGCTAACTGATGTATGTGGGGAAAGGCAACAAAGGACTTGGCTGTGTGGTGGAAGTAAAGTATCCTAAAAAGGAATAATTCATTCACAGTATCCTCAAATTTCTGGGTTTCATGTAAGAAATCACTGCTGCTGCTGATGGAATGTTTTCAGTCTGTGTGTCTAAGTAATCTTCATTCAAAAGACTGATGTGTGACCTACAGTTCTTTCTACAATGAATAGAGCAATAAAGAGATAGAGAAATCAAATAGCAAAAAAAAGAATTCTGCTGTGCTGTTCTAGACACAGCTGCCCTAATAGAGAAATGTGCAGTTTCTACTTTCCTTGCAGTTTTTCAGTTCAGAATTACTTTAAAATAAATCCCAATGAAAGCAGTAATCAATTATGTCAAGAAGAAAACAAAGTTTGATCTGAAAATACTAACAGAATCTAACGTTTTAGAAATAAATTACTGTGTCATGTCCTGTGGCAACATTGTATCAAATTGCTTAAAGATAAATTGTGCCATCAACTCCTGGATGTCTGCATGTGGATTATCTTTTTTGTAGATTATCAAGGGCAAACATTTAATTTCAGGTTTTTATCCCTCTTCTCCTCAGTGTATTTCTCTACCACCATTTTGAATACTATCAGTCATAGCATAGTAAGGGGACAGAAATTTAGTGAAATACAGTGATAATTCACTTATACTGCATTCTACAAGAATAAGGTGTTCAATACAAGTAATTTTCCAAGATAACCTAAAAGTGATCCAAGCCCCCCTGCTTTTTAAAAAAGCTGTAACCATTTTGATATAAATTTTGCTAGAACATAATTTACATTTTCTTTCCTTGTGAAACAGAATGTGTTTCACTCCTTAAACCTTTATTATACGAAATACTTTTGTAGAGGTTAAAAGAAGGCAAAGGTGAATCACAGGATTCCAACCTCAAGTGGCTTACAGCTGAAGGAGTGGATAAAAGACATAGATGATTCTAGTGTTAAGATGATTCTAGTGTTAAGGTCATGAGAATAGTAATAAAAGTGAGATATAAAAATCAAAGAAAATATTGAATGGTTTTAGTGACATGAGAGAAGGCTTTGTGGAGTTGGAGCTTGAGAACTTGAGGGCTGGAACTGGGGTGAAGTGAGGCTCTTGCCCTAAGAGCAAAGTTTAAGGAAGTAAACTCAGAATCAAAATATGTAATATTTTAGGAATGCCTGGGTGGCTCAGTAGTTGAGGATCTGCTTTTGGCTCAGGCAGTGATCCCGGGGTCCTGAGATCAAGTCCCGCATTGGGCTCCCCACAGGGAGCCTGCTTCTCCCTCTGTCTATGTCTCTGCCTCTCTCTGTGTGTCTCTCATGAATGAATAAATAAAATCTTTAAAAATAAAAGATATGTAATGTTTTAATGTATAATTTTTAAAAGTCAAAATTAACGCAGAAAATATCTATAATGAACAAAATGCCAAAATTTAATGAAACACTGGTGAGGCTACAGTACCATGCAAAGCCCTATCAGAGTCTGAGGCAAAAGGAAAAATCAATACAAGACTATGGTTTGGGGACTAAAGAGCCCACTAATGAGGAAGTTCTACTATTCTCTGAAATTAGAGTCTATCATGAAAAAATAAGAGTCTACTGTGAGGAATGATAACTTTTGAGATCATTTGCATCTTTTGACAATTTGGGGCACCACACCCTGAGTGGAATATTGAAAAGGTAGATTGCACATGTGTCAGTGACATGCTGATAGGAGCAGATATTGGCCTCAGGCACTTTGTCTTCTAACCAGATAGTATTTTTAGGTGGAATCTAAAACCTGATACCAACCTTCAAGTTGTGAGTCAGAATATTGGGTCAGAACGGTACTGCTCTAATAATAACATTAACGTGTTTTTCTCTACACTTTCTGCTAGAGACAGCTCTCTCTCTAGGTAGCCTGAGGCATCCATCTGCCTTGGGGGGATTTGGGACTGTCAAACAGGAATGCAAAGAAAAAGCAATAGTTTGGCCTCTGACTTGGAAAACAGAATTTTCAAATATGCAGTTAAACTTAAAAGCTGGGCCTTATCAAAACAATAGAAATATCTAAATTCCCTTATCTCCCATTTTAACTTATCAAAAGAGAAGCTGACTCCACATAGAGTCTCAGAGTGCCTTTTACTGTGAAAGTAAGTATCCCATCCACGTTTAGCCAAGGCCATGGGGTAAAGAGGATGCCCTATGTAAAGAGGATATTACATACAGGAAATGAAGAACCCAACACTTGCTGCTTCTTATAGAAAGGGATTTAGGGAAGTGAAAAACAAAAGAGGGAGGAGATATTTCTTCTGCAAGTAGCATGTTTGAGAGTTGAAGGAAATGAAGACCAGGGGGATTTTTTCCAAAAGCAATGTTAAGGTAGGGGAAAACACTGCCTCACAGGGACAGCCCCATTAAAGTCAAACAAGAGCATGGTTAGGCAGAGTAAGAGTTAGGGTTGATTTTTTCTGAGTCTAAGGAGTGTGGAGAGAACCTCAAAGTTCTCCCATGGCCCCAGTAGGATAGAAAAAAAGCTGAGATGAGAGCCAAAGGGCTTTCTGGAATTTACCATGGTAAGGGACAAGGTCACCATGTAGCAGAGACCATGTGGTAAATGACCTAAGCCATGACTAGGGGAGGGTGTGCCTGTGTAACCACAGTAAAGCCAAATAAGTAGGTGTGCCTACAGATGCATAGGTTATACAGTGGATGGTCATGTGTGGGAGACTTTCAGGTCCTGACCAACCCAGGAAACTGTACTCTCAGTTACATATGCTATCCTTCTATCTGTTTGTGTAATTTAGTCGATTCTCTTGGTCTACATGGTAAGATGCAATCATGTAGACAAATGACAGTTCTACAAAGACCAGATGGATGAGCTAGAAGACATCATGAAGTGGGCACTGTCACTGCTCTGCCCAGACCCTCTTGGATCTCTTTACAGGTTCTGTGTTCACCAACACCCACTCACACATACACTCCAAGTGTGCTTTGGCCTCTAATGCCTGCACCTGACACTCTTTGGAGGTAGTAGCCATCAGGCTACTGAAGCGGAGCTACCTAGAGCTAGAAGCGTGATGGGAGTAGACCTTAGACAATGACTGCTGGGGGAGGAGGATGTATAAAGGTAATAGGAAAGCCCAGTCTCTTCACCTTAGGTCCTTAAGTTGTCACTACTTTGAGAAATAATTTAAGACTACAGAATTTTCCTGCAGGGTCAGGTTGAAGCTACTAGCCACCTGCCTTTGCCTGAAATGTTATCATTACTTTACTGGCTCTTCCTTCTCCTCTCTTATTGGTTTTTCCTGTTTGTAATAGTTGCTCTTATTTATTTTGAGTTTCTTGAGATGAATGCTTAATACATTTATTTTTATCCTTTTCAGTATTGCATTTAAGTCTATGAATTTTCCTCTGAGTACAGTTTTGATGTTACATTGTGAGTTTCAATATAACACTAATATTATAGTCATGTATTTCTAAATATTCTGTAATTACTGTCTTGATTTTCCTTTTTGATCTAAAAGATCAATGGGAAGACTGTCTTGTAATGTGTTTAAGTTTCTATGTGGTTAAGTATAAATAGATATCCACATAAAAACCCGTACATGAACGTTCATAGCAGCATTATTCATAATAGCCAAAAACCAGAAACAACCCAAGTGTCCATCAATTAATGAATAGATAAATGAAATGTATTATATGTGTATAATGGAATATCATTAACCAATAAAAAAGAATAACCTACTAATGCATGCTATAGCATGTATGAATCTTGAAAACATTACCCTAAGTGAAAGATGCCTGTCACAAATGACTAAGTGTTGTAAGATTATGTTTATGTCAAAAACAGGCAAATCCATAGAGACAGAAAGTAAATTAGTGATTGCTAGGACTGGATGAAGGAGGGAATGGGGTATGAATGCTAATGGATAGAGGATTTCTTTGGGGGTTATGATACTAAATAATGATAATGGTTAAACAACTATGAATGTACTAAAAGCCAGTGAATTGTATACATTAAGAGTAAATTTTATGTATATGAATTATATGTCAACAAAACTATTATTTTTTTAAAGATTTTAAAAATTTATTTATTTATGAGAGACAGAGAGGCAGAGACATAGGCAGAGGAGAAGCAGGCTCCCTGTGGGCAACCTGATGTGGGACTCCATCCCAGGACTCCGAGATCGCAACCTGAGCCAAAGGCAGACACTCAACCACTGAGCCACCCAGGTGCCCTCAAAGCTATTGTTTTTTTTTTTTTTGAAGATATCATTGTAGCACAAAATTTTTTAAAAATTGGATGGGATCCCTGGGTGGCGTAGCGGTTTAGCGCCTGCCTTTGGCCCAGGGCGTGATCCTGGAGACCCAGGATCGAATCCCACGTCGGGCTCCTTGTGCATGGAGCCTGCTTCTCCCTCTGCCTGTGTCTCTGCCTCTCTCTCTCTCACTGTGTGCCTATCATAAGTAAATAAAAATTAAAAAAAAATTGGATGCTCCTATATCTGTATACTATACCCGTAGGATCCATATCCATATACTCTATATCCATAAATTACTTATTCCTATATCCATACCCAGAAAAAATATATACATAGAATTTTTAAAATATAGCATACATACATAAAAGTGCACAAATAGGTGTACAACTTGGTAAATTTTCTTTTTTTTTTTTAACTTGGTAAATTTTCTAATGATGAACAACACATCAGTGAAATACTACCTAGATCTGTAGAAAGGATTTTTCTGTGACCAGCACCCTAGAAACCTCCTAAGTACTCTCTGCAGACACCACTTAGGAGCATTTCTTTAGAGAATCCTCATCTCAAGGTCTGCTTCTGAGAAACCCAACCTCAGACTGTGTAGACCCAAGGGTCCTTTTTTTTGTGCTCACCCAGATGTCCAGAAGCCATTCATGGGAGAAGAGAGGAAGAAAAAGGAAATCCAAGAAGAGTATAAGCTTTTACTCAAAGAAATTATAATTAGAAGTTATGCCTTGAATTTCCTGAGTGATTAAACTGAAAGGAAATGGCTGAACCTGAGAAAGACTGAAATAGTCATTAGTGAGTAGACATTGTCATAGCTCTTCAAGGGCTGGTGGACCATGCAGAAGATCAATGCAGATACAGAGAAATAAAGCAACTACCAGTTTCCCTGCACGTGTGATACCAGGTGAGTTCATTAGGTAATTCCATCAGAGAGACACTCTACATAAAGCACAGAACTCAGTGACTGACACATAGCCCCATGTCTGCTGAAGGAGAATTAGTCAGTGCTGTCTTATACTGTGACCCTAGACAAGTAATTTACCATCTCTTGGCCTTTAAGTCCTCAACTATAAATAAAAAGATGCTGAATTCTATGTGGTTTCACATCAATGGTAATCTAATTGTAACTAGTTCAAAGAACATCCACTTTTACATCAGAAAAGATGAACACTCATCCATTTAAGTGACCAGCACAGGGTAGGTTCTAGCCTTAGAGAAGCCATGATGAAGACGCCTACAATAGGCTTCCAAGGATAGAGTAAGGAACCAAGTTCCCCAGTGGCCTTTAGCTGCCTGGGATTCACAGAGTGCTCTTTGAGGAGGCAAATCCATCTCTTGGTGGAAGAATATGCTCAGCTGTTCCTTTGACAATGAGTTAAACCCCTATCCTGTGAAAAAGACTTGGACCTGGTCAACTATAAACCAATAGTTGGAAAGGGCTACTTTAAAAACATAAAAATATAAAATTCTGTAGTGAAAGAAGCTGGGTGAAAAGGAGACTTAGTGCTAGTGAATATCATGCTGGTGAGATTGCTCCTACAGGCGAGTATTCAGTCCTCACATTGTCAAATTTTATAGGATGGTAAAACCCACCTCAACAGAAGAATGAATTCAAAACTCCTCTGAGTAATATTCAAGATCATTCATAATCTGGTTCTTTATACTCCTTCAAAGTCATTTCCCAACAATTCTGTGTGCCATTGGATCACAGAATATTGCTTTGTTAGTCCCAAAATATGCCCTGTGGTTTTGTACCTGATTTCTCTGCTTTGGGCTTTTTATATATTTTATATTCAAGAATTCCTATTTTGCTTTAAGGGGTCAGATTTGCTTACCAGTCAAATGGATTGGATCATGTTTTTAAACAATACAGCTATAAAAGACAGTTTGGGGGATAATTGGAGAATTTGAATATGGCCTGGATATTAGATCATAGTAGGAAGTATTGCTAATGGTATAATGGTTATGTAGCAGAATGCCCCTACTCTTAAAAGATGCACATGAATTATTTAAGACGGAATGCTTGATGTCTGTAACTTACTTCCAATTGAATCAGAAAATACATAAAGAGAAGATAAAGCAAGTATAACCAAATGTTAGCAATTGTTTAATCTAAATGGTAGGTATTCATTCAGATGTTCCTTGAGTTGTTTTATTCAAACTTCCTTTATGTTTAAAATTTTTCATAATGAAAGTTGGGGGGTGGGGGGAACTAAAGTAAGTTCTTGGTGTTATCCTAAACCAACTGTAAGTAATATGTGGATTTTTTTTTAAGAAGTTACCTTAGATATTGTCTTCTCAGAGATGTCATCTTCAACCTCTGCATCGTGAGGCCACATCTTACAAGTGCCAGAATAAGGCATTCTTGTTGACACATTTACAGTAGAATAATTTGCTAACTTATTGTTTGTGTTTGGTTCTCACTATTTTTCCCCTCTCTCACTTCTCAGACAGAAGCAGGACTCAAGGGACTTTGGCCCAAAGTGCCTAACTTGAGAAAGAGCTTGTTAAGTTGTAAAGTCCTATTTTAAGTATGTTTGGTCACCTTACTGGTATAAAAAGTTACTTCTATTAGAGTTTATAACCCCAGCACTAGAAACTCAAATAATTTATGGGAAGCTTTATGAAAAAAGTTTTTAAAAAGAAGAGTCTTGAGAAGCAAAATCTAATTTGGATTTGAAGAAGGTATTCGTTGATAGGATATAAATATGGCTTGAAGGACTATGGAAAAGACAGAATGGCCAAAATCTGTTTGTATGGCAATGAATAGAATTCATTCAGCATTCATTCATTCAGTAACTATTTATTGGTACCTGCTGTGTACAAAGCAATGTGCTAGGGACCTAGGATAAAACGGTAAGCAAAACAGACAATGCCTAATGTCCTATATTAGAGGTCAGCAAGTCTCAATTATGGGCAAAATATATAGCCCACCACCTTTTTTGTAAATAGTTTTATTGAAACATAGCCACATTCATTTGCTTACATTTTGTCTGTGGCTTTTGCACTACAATAGCAGGGTTGGGTAGTTGTGACACAGACTCTTTGCCCACAGTCTAAAATATTTACTATATGGCCCTTTCCAGAAAAAAAAAAAATTTGACTCTTGCCTTAGATCATAAAGTATTGTAGGGAGACAGATATTAGTTAAATAACTACAAATAAAAGTGTAGCTTTGATAAGGCCCATGGGAATACATAATAAAGGAACTTGACCTATTAGAGCAAAAAGAGAAGTTTCCTTAGGGGAAATAAAAACTGAGGTTAAAGCTAAAGGTTGAGTAGAAGCTGACCAGATGAAGCAGAAAAAAGAAGAACATCTCAAGCACAGAGATATTACATGCAGAGCCCTATGGGAATATGGGGAATTTGAAGGAATAAACAAACTTCACTGTGGCTATAGTTCAAAGCATGAAGGGAACATGGTATAGGATGAGACTGGAGAGGCAGGCAAAGGTAGACCACAAAAGGTGCTGTAGGCCAGGTATGGAGATTGTCTTTAAGCTTAGAGTAAAGAGAATTCATTGATATATTTTAAGCGGGTGAGTGATATGATCCATTCCATTCTAAAAAGATCACTCAAGCTTCATGTGAAAAAGATAGCAGTGGTGTCATGTTCCTTGTTGCCTAAATCCCTGCTTTTTTATCCTGCTTTGCCACTCAGAACCACAAAGACAGGGGGCCATGAATTTACCAAATACCCAGGGATTTGTATGTTGTCTCTGAACTTCAGGCCACAGCCCTTTCCATCTGCTGTGTTCCTAGCTGCAGACCGGGAACGTTTTGCCTAAACCCAAACTGCTATTTCCAGGCTCACCTGGCCACAAGAGAGAGATCCTGCCCAATGGTCTGCTTGAACCAACACAACTGCCTTAGACCGTACCTACCCAGGATCAAGCTTCCCCTGTCTGCCTTCCCCATTTCCTGCAATTAGTCCACTGCCATTGTACTGGGTATGTGGAGTTTCCAGACTGTCAAGTCTTGTTCGTGTCGATTCAGAGCTCCTGGCTCATCTGCTTTTACAATTGGTGGCTTTCAGCAGACCTCAACACTGATGATTCGCAAACCCCTGCATCCTCTGCAACAACTATGATCACAGTGAATTCCACCAGCACCTATCCAGTCATGCAAAACATGACTTGGAAACCATTCATGGTACCTTTCTCTACCTCATGACCAATCCATCACCATGTTCTGTCCACTGAAGGCATAGCTCTCGAATTTGCCCACTTCCAATCCATCTCAATGGATTAATTGACAAAGGTATATCTTGCTCATATTTCATGTTCATCAGGGGACTACTATGCTCTGCTGCGTGTTGTCCTCACTCTGTAACCCAAGCTGATGGAGCAGCCTCTATCCAGAAGATTGCTGGCAGTGTGGCGGATAACAAAGAACACGTAAACCTCTTACTGTTCACAAATGCCCATGTCAAACATCACTGCTATTGGGAAAGAGTCTCATGTGTGCAGTCCTTTGACCCCCACTGAATCACACAAGGCCTCTGCTTGGACTGTAACACTTCCTTACCAAGAGAGAAGGAGCCCACAAAGCCTATTCTGGATTCATCACCTTGTGTGGGAATATTTTTCCTTGTTTCATACTCAACGCTATTCTTTTGTTCTGCTTAAAGTGTATGTTTCAAATGGTACCAACCTAACCACTATCTTTATCCTCCAGGGGAAGAGGATTGAAGGTCTTCCACTGTAGCATAAGAGGGCTATGCCTAGGTGAATTGCCCTGCCTTGGCTGTGGGAGAGACCTGCTGGCTGTAGGGGACCAGTATCCACTATTCAAAATGATCTTGCTTGTCTCTTCTTTATGTAAGTAAAGCATTTTTCCATCAGTGTTTGACTTTGCTGTGTTTTCCTTAGCAGTTCTGATACCAAGATGCAGTGGGCAGAGGCATTTAGAATCCTCCCCTGGGATTGATAACCAGTGCATGGTGCTCCACTCCCCTGGGACTGGTAACTGGTGCAAGGTGCCCTACTCAACAACTACCCTCCCTCCACCATTTTATTGGTCAAAGCAAGTCACAAAGCCGTGCCTGAGGTCAATAAGACAGGAATGTATGCTCTTCTCTCAGAAAAAAGAAGTGCAGGTAGGAATTGTGGGCTGAGCTTCAGACACAATATACAAATCTCTGGGAAGTCTAGTAAAATCATGGTCCCCATTTGGGGGTTCTGAATGGCAAAGCAGGTTAACAAAATAGGGATTCAGGCAATGAAATACATGACAAGGGACAGTCATTGAAAGTGGAGTACAGGTCGGGTGCTTGTCACAATACATGAATTAAAGAGGAACGAGACCTAAGTTGGGAAAAGTGCCTCAACGTGACCTATAGTAGTGGGAGAAGGGAAGGAATAGGAACAACTATGAAGAAGAAGGGACACGACTCCAGACTAGCATTTACCACTGGAGAACTTCTGTGTGGAATTTGGGAGGCAGAAGTGAAGCGGCAGCTATACTATTTTACACTCTGGAGGTCAGTGCAAGGTGCTGGAGCTGGTGGCAGCTCTTATACGCTGTCACTGACCATCACGGGGCAGCACCGCCGGCAGGTCCTCCCACTCCCACCAATTGTCTTCCCTCAGTGTCCCAGACTATTCTCTCTCAGAGCAGCACACCTCGGTCAGTGGTAGAAGGCACTAGCTTCCCCACCCCCCACCCCCCCGCAGGAGACACATAGCACCAAAGGTTGGAGTTAGAGACAGAAATAGGTTTCCATCCATCCTCACAGATCTCAGATTTCCCTTGTTCTTATCCGTGTCCATCTTGCCTTCCTGATGGTCTGGTTAACCTATTTACAGTGACTTGTAACACTTGTTTACAATAACTTTGGGCCCAACATCATCAATAGCCCCACCAGGTCCCCCAGAGGTAAGTGTAACTGCCTTACAAAGTCACCCACAGTGGCTCTTTTCTCCCATTGATCCTGACAGAACATGTACCTTAATGTCTTTTATGTGATGACAGTGCTTGGCCTTAATGCATGTGGTTTTCCTCTTTTTCTTTTTCTTTTTTTAAAGAGAGGAGGAGAGGGGTGGAGGGGGCAGGGGGTAGAGAGAGTCTTAAGCAGGATCCACACTCTGCATGGAGCTCAATCTCACAACCTTGAGACCATGACCTGAGCAGAACTCAAAAGTCAGATACCTAACCAACAGAGCCACGCAGGTGCCCTGGTTTTCTGTCTTTTTAATGAATGCTCTTAGTTATAAAAGAAAGAGGTGTGTCCAAGTGAACTCACCCGTGGCAAGTCACAGCTACAATTGGGAAGTGCACGCCCACTTACTTCATATCTGTTAATGTAGCCCTTATGTACGGACATATATAGGCTATCTACTCAACCTTGCCCCCATGATTCATGCAGACAAAAATAGTTGCAGGAGACCTTGACTAAGGCCTCATAGTCAGTCTCACCAAAAGCAAGATCAGTAATCAACTCCTTCTTCTCACTCAAGTTTGTCTCTCACTGTAGACATAATTCTGAGGCTTCTTTCTGCTACCTGCCTCTACCTCCCCAACATGAGTTCCCTACCCTTGATTAGAAACAGAAGATGGCCAAGTTCAATGCTGGCTTGTACTTCTGTTTCAGGAAGTTCTTGTTTTCCTTCACCTTCCCTGGATGTTCAATGTTCCGTGACTCCAGTCCCCTACCATTAATACCAGTGAAAGTTTACGTTTCTTCCAAACAGTTATGGATGTGACATGCAGAGTTCATCTAGTAGTCACCAGCTTAGTGTACAGTACTATCCTTCCACCCTTAAATTAATATCGTTGAGCCTCCATCTGCCAAACCAGAGGAATCCTATTCATTCCAGAATTTGCCCTTCCTGAGCATGTGCAGAAAGAATCATTCATGTTCTGGTGTTCCAGAACCTTTTGGCCCAGGGAGGATTTATTGCTTGTTAAAGGGGCAGAAAGTCAAACACTTTACTAAGAAGTCTCATGAAATAATTTGGACTAATGCGTGCAGAGCTAAATTGGTCCAGGCAGGTTCAGTGTGGTGGTGTCCTGGGACCTCTACTTTGAGCAAGCAGCGAAAGGAATGGATGGGAAAGTCATCCAGTCAGGAATATAGTAGGCTGGGGCTCTGGGAACTAACCAACTCCAAGCGCCAGAATTGGTACTCTAAAGAGATGCCCACCAATTGAATCCCAGTATACAAAAAGCCACACTTGGGCTGATGGTGTATTTAGGGCATGCAGATTGACAGAAAAAGAATGGTATTTAAATGATGTCAGTAAAACTCACTCTAAGTCCTAGCCGTGGGTGAGCATAGACTTCCAAATACATCACCAAGCTTGCATAGGTTCAGTTCAGAAATAATGTTGGCTTGAGCCTACAGATTGAAGGCCTTTACAGGACAGGTAAGAAATAAAGCTACAGATAATGATTTTTCTGGATGAGTAATGGTTTTGATTAGTTCTCCTCTGTTAAACATTCCAGTGTCAATCATTAGGGAAAAGGCAAATCCTTAGACCAGAAAGTGGATGTTTGGAGGTGAATCCTGCTCTCCTACCCAAGATTTTAAAGAGGGAGGATTTCTAGGTATGGGTTTCTTCTGGTATATGCTAGAATGATAATTGACACCTTGAGAAAGAGTTAGAGCAGGTCTGCAAGTTCCAAAGAGCAGGCCATGTTTTAAATACCAGATATGTGGCTTCAGAGTACTCTTAATATTTATCATTACTATTTGTTTCTTGTTATCTTTTATCTGGCACAATGGTTCACAACCCTGGATGCACATTAGAATCACCTGGGGAGCTTTTAAAACTACCTCCCTCTGAGCAGCATTTGAATGAATTTAATCAGAATTTCTGAAGATGGGGCCCAAGCATGATATATTCAGTATCTATCCCTATCTATTTAAAGTGTGTGTGTGTGTTTATACATATACACATATATATGTAAATATAAAATCACTATATATATGATCTCTGAATATGCATTATTTGTATATATAATCAGTATGTGTATATATATAACCTATATATATATGATCAGCATATGTAAGATGCATATTTAATCAATACATTCACAAAAATGATTATATATATTTATATATATGCATATACATACATATGTGTGTGTGTATTTAACACTCCAGGTGATTCTAATGTGCAGCCAGAATCAAAAACTGCTTTAGTAACCTTTCTTGGAAGAATTCCAACCCTGCCTCAACTTTGGTACTGAGACAATGTGAGGCAAATATGCAAAACCAGGATGATCATGATAGTGGTTTTATTGAGAAGAATGTTAAATGCATTGAGGCGGCTAAAGATTTAGGGTACAAGATCTAGTTTCCCCACCCCATACAAACATTGATAATTTATATGCATATCCATGGTTTTCTAAAAGATTAGACACACGTTTTCTTGGAGTGACTGAAAATGACTCAGTTTGTTTTAATAATTCTATGATAATATATATATTTTTTTAGATTTTATTTATTTATTCATAAGAGACACAGAGAGAGAGACAGAGGCAGAGACATAGACAGAGGGAGAAGCAGGCTTCTTGAAGGGAGCCCGATATGGGACTCAATCCCAGAACCCTGGGATCACACCCAGAGCTGAAGGCAGATGCTCAACAGCTGAGCCACCCAAGCATCCCGTATGATAATATATTTTTAAGATTTATTTCTATCAAGGGTTGTATTATTTTAATGAAAAGAAAATGTGTCTAATGTTTGGTTTCCTGACAAGCCAAAGGATGATATTTAGGAATGATAAGAACCTCCAAAGCATCTCAACTAAATAACATGTATAGTTATATAAGACCTCTCCCTGTACTTTTTCTCCTAAATAATAGCTTATTTTTTTAATTCTTCATCCATTAGCCACAGTTCTCACTTTAAATTTTCACACTAGTTAAATTTCATGCAATAGATGACTATGACACAAGATGAGTGGGTTTTGCTTAAAACTATCTCCCAATACTGGTTTATTTTATTCAGTATATAATACATATAGCAGGGACGCCTGGATGGCTCAGTGGTTGAGTGTCTTCCTTTGGCTCAGGTTGTAATCCCAGAGTCCAGGAATCGAGTCCCACATCAGACTCCCTACAAGGAGTCTGCTTCTCCCTCTGCCTGTGTCTCTGCCTCTCTCTTTGTGTCTCTCATGAATAAATAAAGTCTTTTTAAAAAACACATATAGCATACAAACTATGTGTTAATCAATTGCTTGTGTCATTGGTAAGGCTCCTGGTCAGCAGGAGGTTATTAATACAATAGTTTGGGGATAATCAAAAGTCATACGCAGGTTTTCAACTGCACATGGGGTCAGTGACCCAACCCCTGTGTTGCTCAAGGGTTAAATGTATCATGAAATAAGTTTACCACAATAAGGTTAGTTAATACCCCATCACCTCACATACTTACCATTTGTTTTTTGTGTGGTGAGAACATTTAAGATTTCCTCTTAACAACTTCCAAGTATATAATATAGTTAACTATAACTATTCTTTGCTAACTGTAGTCATCATGCTGTACATTAGATCTCCAGAACTTATGTACCTTCTAATTGGAAATTGGAAGTTTGTACCCTCCGACCAACATCTCCCCATTTCCGCCACACCCCAATCCCTGGCAATCACCATTCTGCTCTCTATTTCTAGGAGTTCAGCATTTTTAGATTCCACATATAAGAGAACATATAGTATTTGTCTTTGTCTTTTTTCACTTAGCATAATGCCCCTAAGGTCCATCCATATAGTTGCGAAAGGAAATATTTCCTTCTCTTTTGTGGCTGAATAATATGAATAATATTCCTCTGTGTGTGTGTGTGTGTGTGTGTGTGTGTGTGTTTCTTCATCCATTTATCTGTCAACAGATGCTTAGGTTGTTTCCATGTCTTAGATATTGTGAATAATGCTGCAATGGATATGAGAGTGCAGATACCTCTTCAAAATGGTGATTTCAGGGGGCACCTGGGTGGCTCAGTCAGTTAAGCCACTGCCTTTGGCTCAGGTCATGATCCCAAGATCTTGGATTGAGCCCTGCATTGGGCTCCCTGCTCAGTGGAGAATCTGCTTCTCCCACTCCTTCTGCCTTTCCCTTTGGCTTGTGTGCTCTCTTTCTCTCTCAAATAAAATAAATAAAATCTTTTTTAAAAAATATTGTTTGAAAAAAAGATAGTGATTTCATTTCCTTTAAATATATAATCAGAAGTGGAATTGATGGATCATATAGTAGTTCTATTTTTCATTTTTTCAGGAACCACCATACTATTTTCTTTAGGGGCTCTTCCAATTTACATTCCCACCAAAAGTGTACAAGGGTTCCCTTTTTCAAAAACATTTTTAAAATCTACTTTTTATTAGTTTAAAAAAATCCATGAAGCCCCTTAGACCATATACAAAAATTAACTAAAATGGATCATAGAGCAAATCTAAGAGCCAAAAGTACAAAACTCTTAGAAGAAAACATAGGGTCAAATCTTCATGTTTAGATTTGGGGATAGTTTCTTATATATGACACCAAAAACACAGGCAATAACAACAACAAAGAGAGATAAACTGAACTTTATTAAAATAAAAAATTTCCATGCATTAAAGGACACTATCAAGAGAGGAAAAGACAAACTACAGAATGGGAGAAAAGATTTCAAAATCACATATAGGATAGAGGTTTAATATCTATAGAATATATACGAAACTCCTACAACTCAACAACAAAAAGTCAAACAAACCAATTTTAAAATGGGCAAATGACTTGAATGGACATTCCTCCAGAGACAATACACAAATGACCAATAAACACATTAAAAGATGTCCAACATCATTAGTCATTAGGGAAATGTGAATCAAGTTCACAATGAGATACGACATCAAACTTAATAGGTTGGCTATAAGTAAATTAATGAACAAATGGATAGTCAAACAGAAAATATGGATTGGCAAGGATGCAGAGAAATTGAACCTCTGTACATTGCTGGTGGGAATGTACAATGATGTAGTCACTGTGGAAAACAGTGTAAGGGTTCCTCAAAAAGTTAAACAGAATTACCACATGACCCCACAATTTAATTCTTAAGTATACGCCCGAAAAGAATCCCTAGAAACAGGGATTCAAGTAGATACTTGTATGCTACTGTTCATTACGGCACTATTCACAAAAGTCAAAAGATGGAAACAATCCAAGTGTCCATTGACAGATGAATAGATAAACAAAATATGGTATCCATTCACTGGAATACTATTCAGCCATAAGAATGAATGATATTCTAACACAGGCTGCAACATAGATGAAACTTGAAAACAAGATGCTAAAGGAAATAATCCAAACACAAAAAGGAAAACATTGTATGATTGCACATATATAAAATATCTAAGATAGGCAAATTTATAGAGACAGAAAGTAGATTAGAGATTACCAGGGACTGAAGAAAGGGGGCACTGCTAAATTATTGCTTAATAGGTATAACGTTTCTGTTTGGAGAGATGAAAGAATTTTGGAAACAGACAGTGGTGATGGTTGTATGACACAGTGAATATAATTAATGCCACATAATTCGTGAAAAAATGGTTAAAATGGCAGATTTCCTGTCATATATGTTCTACCGCATTAAAATATTTTTTAAAAAAAACCATGAAACCAACTATTTTATTTAGTATCTTCTGCCAATTTCCACTGTCAGATAAATGTCACTGAGATTAATAAGAACTCTGAAGTTACTTTTGATGAGGCCAAAGAATGTATTACTAATTTATGCCAGAGACCAAATACAGATGTTGTCAAAGTATAAATATTACCACCACATGGCATTAGTTCACAAGACACTCAGGAGACCACCCTGAATATGGAACAAGGATTCACAGACCACTGATCTAGAAGGAAATGTATTATGGAATATATATGCTCTGATTCTAGAAAGACAGATTTCCTTTTACCTTCTGATTTAATTAAGTTTCTCTTTAAGACAACCCTATTATATGTGGATTTATTATAGTTGAGATTAGTTTTTAAAAAGAAAATAAACACAGAAGGTAATGTGGGTTTTGAGTAAGAAAATCATTTTAATTTGTCATTATTCAGAATTGGTGTTTTAAAGAAGAAAACCATAAATTCTGTCTCGTGTTTCTGTATTGTAAACCAGGTCACCATATTACATACTATTTAAATATTGCCCATAGATTCCAGTAAAATTTTGAAACATGGGAATACAGGTAACATGTTTTTGGAATCACAGGTCTTCTTTATGCTGAATATATATTTGAGCATGCAAAAAACCAATGTATTTCAAAGCCCATTAGAAATTCAGATACAGAATTTCCTTTCATCTGATCATGTAGAAGTGAATTAATACAGATAATAGGAACAGAGAAAAATAAAAAGATGTCATGTTGGATATTCAATAATCCATTACTCAAAGATAAAAGTTTTCTAATAGTCATTAAAAAGAAAATCAAAGAATATATAAATTTTAATTTAGCATAACATTGCATCACATCATAGCTAATGGGAGGCTTCTAAAGCATCTAGCAACAGATGGATTACTGGTCATTTACTAAGAATTTAGAAATGCCAAAGGTAAAGAAGATTGGACTGCTCCAAAAAGATTTTAAATAAAAAGAAGTTAAATTCCCCACAGTAAAAACCTTATGGAGAACTGTTATAAATTTAGGCACTACTGAATAAAATTGCAGTTAAGAAAGCCAATTATTTTTATAGTGAAAATAAATTTTCCTATGATAATTCAGATAAAACTGGTAAATGGATAACTGCCTTAATAAAAAGGAGAAAGAAAGCTCAACATAACAGCAATTTATACAAAACAAGGAGTGATAATGAGGAAAGAGATAAGGAATATCTGTAAGGCATACTATAAGTACATAAATCTGAGGACCTGGTGGTGTGGTAGATTTAGAGAGTGGGGAGGGGGTTGAAATTTGAAATTTCTTCTTAAATAAAAAGTTGTTTAAAGATGAAAGAGTATGCCTACCTTGAAAGTGTGCATATAGAATCATCCAGATTTGGAGGATGTCTAAAATAGAACCCACAGTTTCTGTTGACACATTTCAATGATGTGGAGGACTTAATCCCACTTTTTAGTCACTGTATTTTGCTGAATTGCTCCTAAATAACTAGCCAGTTCTGTGAAAAATTGTTTACTTACATTAGTCAGCACTCTCTTAATTATAAATGACGAAAACTAACTTTGGCTTAAGTGGACTAGCAGGCTAGGTTGGTTACCATACCTGGGCAAAAATATAAGTGCTGAGCTTCAGGATTGGTGATCTGTATTTACCCCTGCTTAGATTCTCTTTCTGTTTTTTCTTATCTCCAGCTTTTGCCTCTAATGTCTGCATCCACCTCCAGTTAGAGAGAATGAAGCTGAGCCAAGCCAAGCCAGGATTAAGCTAATTAGAAGCAAAAGAAAGAACAAGAGGGAGAGTGTCTTTATGGCAAGGGAGTCCTCAGTTCCAAACTCTGAGATCCACAATACCAAGCAGGTTTTTGAAACTCTTCTGGTGCTGCTAGCTATTACAAAATCCTTCAGATAAAGGCCCACTTTTGGTTCAAGCTAGTTTGAGTCAGGTTTCTATCACTTGTAGCTAAAACACTGACACTTATATACCTCTCTGAATAGTGTTGGAGAACTGAATTCCTGGGAGAGGAAATGCATCGGCAAGTAATGTCAACCTAGTAGTTTGGGATTTGTTGTTAGAGGAGGGAAGGATACTCTAAGTGAGACTCCCCAAGAGGAGCTCATGCAAATAATCCGTGAGGCACGAAAGTGGAACAAACCAAAATTATAGAGTTAAAGAAAGGAAATGGAGTGAATGATATGGATAAGTTATACTGGTCAGCAGAATTATTAATTCCCACGTTTGACGAGCATTTACTGAGTACACTTCACATGCCAGGCACTGTACTAGGTGCAGGAGAGACCAAAAAGATGTATGACACACACTTCTGCAAGGAGTTCATATTATGGTAAGGGACATGAGAATTTCTCCCATTTTACAGGTCTACACTTGTAGTGATACAGTCCAAAAAGAAGACAAAGTAAAGAACTGAAAGAGAGTTGTCCCAAATGAGAGGGTAAAGCAGAATTCATGCAGGAATGACATTAGCACAAGAAAAAAGTGGGAGGGTAGAGGAGAGAAAGGAAGGATAAACAAACACTCCTTGTAGAAAGAAGAATAAGAGCAACAGCACAAGAGTGTGTGGACATCATTGTTGCCAGAATGGTGGGTTTTTCCAGAAGATATAATGTCTTAGTTATCAGGCTCAGGGATTTAGACTTTGTCTGGGAGAATGAAGCAGCAGTGCAGGTGTATAAAATAGAGCCAGATTAATAAGACGATGGCAGACAGAATGAATTGAGGCTAGAAGGGATGGAAGTCAGGACAATTCCTCAGAAGGCTAATAAAATGGCCCGGAGGAGAGGTAATAAGTCATTTGAGAAGTCACTGAGGGAAAGGGGGGAAATAATAGTTTTGCAAAATATAAAGGAGGTAGGGCAAAAGGAAAGATGATACCTGAGCTGTATGGCCACTAACTGAGTTGGCTGTGGAAAAAAAGAAGAGCAGGTTTGTAAGGGAAAAGGATAGTTCACACCATCTCAAGTTTCAGGTGTTTTTGTGGGCATCCTGGGGTAGAAGACCAGGAAGCAGTTAAGTGTAAGATGCTGTGGTTCCAAAGAGAGGATAGGGACACAAGTTTAGACTTGGAAGTAGTCTGCAAAGAGGGGATGGTTGAGGTCAAGGAATGTAGGAGAGAAGGAAAGAAAGAATAGGGCAAGAGACACAAATAGCATTGACACACAGAAACTGCCCCTTATTTTATTCCTTGATGTCAATGAAAGGCTTTTGGTCAAATGAAAGGCTGTTGTAAAGGCAAAAGGAGATAAGGAACACAAAACACATTGAAGACTGCCTGGAACAAGACAAGTATTCAGGGAATGTTGTCCTAGAGGATCAACAGAGCTGATTGTTCTAGTGAATGGGATTAGTTAAATAAATAATTGTGTTTTTTCAGGGCAGGATATTAAGCTGTTGTTTAAAATTGTGTTTTTGTTTTTGAGGAATAGTGAAAGGACTTGGGGAAATGCCTTTAATTTAATATTAAGAGGAAAATCAGAATATGAAATAGAAATTTTGCTACATAAAATATGCAGACGCATACACACTTGCAGTAAAAAAATATTCACGATGGTTATCTCTGGATAATGGGAAAATAGGGATTTAAGTTTCTTCATTAAGAATTTAATTTAAGATTGTGTTTATTTATTTGACAGCACAAGCAAGGGGAGCAGCAGGCAGAGGCAGAGGGAGGCAGATGTGGGGCTCAATCCCAGGACCCTGGATCATGACCTGAGCTAAAGGCAAACGCTTAAATGACTTAAATGACTTAAATGACGCTTAGATGAGCCACCCAGGTGCCCAAGAATTTAACTTAAATCACTAAATTTTTCACTGTACTGTCTATATTTTCATGATAAGTAATATTTTTTCATCAGAAAACAATTTTTAAACAAAGAAAGTTTCATCAGTAGCATTGAATCACATAGAAAGTTGAAGAAGGGACGCCATTGGTCTTGGCATCTAGAGGATCACTGTTGGCAGTTTAATATAAGAGTGATGGTGGAAGCTACTTTAAAAAATATTGCAAAATATTTCATCTCCATGAAGATATTTAAAGAAATAGAATATTATCAACATGGTTAAAGCTTTCTGTGTCCTCCCTTCTAATAACATTTCCTTTCCTTTCCTTTCCTTTCCTTTTTGTAAGAGGTAGAGATTTTTCAGAATGCTGTTTAAAACCACATTGTAAAGAGTTAAGTGAGCAGGTGGTGAAAGAATGGCGACAGGGACCCTGGAAGTCTCCTGATTTGGTGGTAAAGTGGAAGAGAACAATAGGAAAATAGCTTGAGAGGAGTGCAGAGTGGAGGGAAGATTTTTAATTTAGAAAAGAACAGAAGTGAGCATGTTTCTGACAGAAGTAAAGGAGCCAGATAGAGATTAAGGATTCAAGAGAGATGGGAAGCTGCAACTAAACAATCCACTCTCAAAAAGGTAGTAATGATTGAAATAGGCACTTTGGGGTAAAATTCAGCTCCATTCTTGAATGATCCATTCTAATCATTAACACAATTCCATTCATTCAAATGAACGTGTTTATTTTCCTTGTCCTTCATATATTCCTTCAAGCTAAAATATATGTTACATTAGCATAAACCTTTTTTAAGCACAAAAATCCCATTAAAAATTTTATAAAAGCTAAGAAATGGTTAAATCTCAACAAAACATTAGCTGAATACACAGAGAAGAATGTTGCTGCGATTCCTTGAAGAATTGAACCCTGTAAAAGAGACAATTTCTTCATTTTTATTTCAAATAGTGCCACATGCATAAATCAATTTGTGGTCTCATTTTTACATTATTATTGAAAATGAATAAAAAGAGCTACTTGGCTGTTCAAGATGTTACTCTATTTTCCTCAACAAGATTATGCAATAATACCCAAATTTTAACCCACAGAATGAATAGGGTTATAGAACAAATTATTCATAGAGATAGGACTCGCCTCATAAAAGTAGACTCTCATGAAACAAATGAGCAAGGTTTGAGTATTATTAGTTGCGCCCCAAATATCTCATTCCCGGTTCTGATAATGGTGAAATACATTGACTCAGCATTTGGTAATATTAAAATGGCTCTATGCTTTTGAAGGCTTTAAAGGATCTGGTCTCAAGAATGCATTTACAATATTCAGTTGGTATGCCTACTTATATACTTTGAAAACATTTATTAAAACTAAGCAGCATTAACCTGTATCCTCTATTTAAAGGATAAGATGATCCAGAATAGCATATCTCTTCATAACTATACTCACCGGATATTAAATTACTTTTGTACATGTTTTAGGCAAAATAATAATATACTAAAGTATTATGAACTCAGGCGGCATCTCATTATTTACCACTGAAAATTATTACCACTTAAACTATTTAGAATTTTCTTTCATCTAGAAAACATAAGGGCACCTGGCTGGCTCAGTTGGTAGAGCATGTGACTCTCGATCTTGGGGTAGTGAGCTCAAGCCCCATGTTGGGTGCAGCAGAGATTAATTAATTAATTAATAGAAAATAAAATAAAATGAAAATAAAAATATAAATAGTATATTGTGGTTCTGTTTCTTTTTTTTTTTAAAGATTTTATTTACTTATTCATGAGAGACAGAGACAGAGAGGCAGAGACATAGAGGGAGAAGCAAGCTCCTTGCAGGGAGCTTTATGTGGGCCTTGATCCCCAGACCCAGGATCACGACCTGAGCCGAAGGCAGACGCTCAACCACTGAGCTACCCAGGTGCCCCATGTGGTTCTGTTTCTGAGAGATATCACATGGACATGTTTGAGTCTCAATATTTTATGATAAGAAAGATAAAGTCACAGAACAAGTCTCTAAAGTTGACTCATTTATTAATTTGTTTTCAAGTTGACTCATTTATTAATTGAACAATATTATTTATACATAATTTTCATAGGATTATACACTTGTTAAAATGACACCAAAATTTTCCTATATAGGGAAATATTATTCTCATCTTTGTAGATATATTTCCAAAAGAAAAACTAAAATTCTTCTCCATGAACTACTCTTGTCCTTGGGTAATTTATTTAACACCTGAGCTTAAACCAGCACCCACAAACAGCTTGCTTATCCATAGCCATCAGTCATGTACTTGTAGGCACCCCCCTGATAGATCATCACCCCCATAGAAATACATACATTTGTGAATGCATATTGATGACTGGATCACCTGGAGGATTTAAAAATAGATTACTGGGCATCAACCCCAGAGTTTCTGTTCCCAGTATATCTGGGGTAGGACCCAAGAACCTGTATTTCTAACAAATTTCTGAGTAATGTTAATCCTGCTGGTGTAGGGCCCACACTCCGAAAGCTAATGTGAACAATCCGTTCCAAGGTACATACCTATAAGACACACGCATAATAACAATGCCATTGATTTTTGAGGATTTCTCAACTATAAAAGCAATCACTTTTCCTCAGTATTTTGTCCTTTCAAATGGGTTCTAATGTTCATCTCAGCCAGGAATGAGGATATAGGAATTAAAGGGTGTCCTGAAGGACTTAGAACTTGGCATACTTGCTGTCTCATTGTCTTCCTCTCTGCAGTTGATCCAGGTCTTTGGGGAAAAAAGCAGATGTGATCTAGCCTCTGCCTATATAGTCATTCTAAAATGGAGTAGATTTATTTCTCACCTTTATGGATAGGAATATATTTGGATATATTTGTTAGAAGACTCCAGTGACATTTCCTACATGAAGATTCTATTGTTCTCTTAATATAAAAGAAAATTGTGGGCTATTTGTATGCAAAAAGGATGACTTTGAAATCAATGAACCAAACAGACTTTTTGTTGAATCTGAACTCTGTGTTAGTCAGAGTTTAATACAGGCAACACAAATCTTTCTAGATATTTTTAACAGAAAAAAGATTTAACATGGGGAGCAAGATGCTTGTAAAAATCATTTGAAAGAGTTGGAGTATCGGCATCAGGAAGCCTGATCTAGAAATCAGAAAGCTGTTTGCCAGCACTGTATCTCATCACCCACGAATCTAGTGGTCAGACACTGAAATACCAAATCTGGACACCTCAACTCTCTTTAGCTACATGTCTCCATGTAGCTGTCCAGTAGAACAAAGATACTATTCCCCCCTTTCCAAGACAAATGTTGGAACATTTGCCTAGCATGAGTCATAAAGGAAAAGATTATAAAAGGCTGGGGTTTCCTAAGCTATAGTGTCTCAGCTATGACACAAAGTCACTGCATAGGCATCCACCTGATGTGTTCTGCATCACTTTTGTGGAACTTGGGGGGCAAGAGGACCTTATGGGAATATGAAGTTCCTGGCGTTTGTTGTGGTAGGAGTAATAAAGTTCTTTGTCTCTGTCCCAGGAGTCCCATGTCTTCTGTCAACATCCATGTGGCAGGCTAACCTATTTGCTCATGAGCAGTGTAAAATCTCAGGTGCTCTACAGATCTTGGGAAAATCTTCCATCCAATTCAACAGATGTTTACTGAGAAAATACTACTTATCCAGCTTTCAAGGACATGTCCAGTATACACAGGTGAGCACTCTCTGCCTTCAAGCAATCTGTAGTGGAGAAAGAAAGAGATGTGCTCTTGTACCACCATTGCCACTATCCCACACAAACTTAGCAGAAGTCAATTACCACGAGGGCATCTGCTGTCAGTCCTCTAAAACATTAACCGTCTTCATCTGCCACTGTCTCCTTTCTTACAGTTTTTGCCATTTGGGTTTATTCTTTGCTGTACTTTTGGTGGGATGTTGGAAAGGGGAAACTGTCAGAGGTCTTCGATCTGCCATACATAAACAGATGTCCCTAGGCTTTCATTTTGTATCTGATGTGCTCTGTATGGTTTTTGTTTCTGTGTGTACAGAAACACACAGTGAACTATATACTCTCCTGTAAAAGAGATATTATTTTGATATTATTTTGAGGGTGGAAATGACGTTATAACTTCACCAATAAAATCTTTCTTCAGGAACTATATTCCCTTTGGGGGCAAAAAACAAAATACTTTGACTTGTTAGCCATCATTAACACTGCCATGCAAATGAGCTTCGGGTCTTTTGGATAAGGAAAAAAAGCAGAGGTCTCCATTTATGATCCTGAATGATGATTTGCAGTGGAGCACCTTCTGGAGGAAACGGCTGAGATTGGGTTCTGGCAAATTTGACCTATTTCACAATTTTTCTTGGAGATGGCTGAATATTTTTTTCCCTAGAGCTGAGGTGTGATCTCTACAAGTCTCTAACTTTCCAGGAAATAAATAATATCAAACCCAGGAATCTTACTGAAGCTTCATAACCCTGATCCATCCCTTGTAATGAAAAGAGAAAGCACAGCTTCTGCATCTTCTGCCCATTAAGCGAGATTAGTTTACCTTTCCACCAGCTTAAACAAAATAGCAACTCAATGGTCCTCCTAGGACTAACCAAATAAGAAAATGGTGCTCTAATCAATGTTACTGCTAGGCTTAATAGTTTTTTGATTTTTGGTCTAAATTTTATTGCTGTCAGTTGAGTATCTCTTTTTAAGCAATTCTATTTGCCTCTCAATTATGTGCATATGTTTCCTGTAATATATCTCCTTGTAGTAAAGAGTAAGGGGACACCGAGAATGTCATTGGTTATTTAGTTTTTCTTGTTATTACAATCAATGGTTTCTTTATGATCGTTTTGTTAAACTAGACATTTATTAGGTTTTTTATTTGGAGTTCAGTGAATTCAGTGATGCTGGCCACTTATCTCCATGTTCAGTATTTTCCTCCCATCTGATGAGAAAGTTGGTAACAGTGTCTTTTCATCAAGGTGCTTTTAATGTAATTTTTATGTTTTTGTTTAACATGGCTCAAAGAGCAACCCAAAAAAATCAAGATACAGATGCTGATTAAAACACATGGCTGTCTGCTTCCCTGCATATTGGCCCAGTGCCTGGAAGGATGGCGCACCAGCAGGTGGGTAGGATTGTGGCTGATACACCTGACATGAGAATGGACTATAATGAAACCCAGGCTGCACTCCAGTGAAAATTTGGGTCTTCATGTCTTTGACTAAATCACTTCAGATCAAATCTCTATTATGGCAGAACTAACTAGTGGTTTCAAAATTAAAATCAGGAAGGACTTCAGCATCATTATCATGTTTCCACATATTGCAGAAATTTTAGACTTGGGGGATGAAATCGTGAAGAGGAAGGTGGAAAGAAAAACCGGTAGATTGAGAGTAAAAATGGTTCCAATTCTTTACCGTCATCCTTTGCCATATCCCTCTGCAGTGCCCTCTCAGTTGGACTCCAGGTTAGTCAGGTAACTTACTGGGGCCAATGGGAAATTACTGAATATATGCAAGCAGCAGCTTGAAAAGCACTTACTTGTCTCAACCTGTGCTCCTGCCCTTCTGCCACCACCTTGAGAAAATGAGTGAGCTAGCCTGCTGGTGGATGAGAGGCATTAATGCCCAGTCACCTCTGTCACCTAGTAATGGTGAGCCTACCATCTGACACATAATCAGATGATTCAGACCAATGAGCCAAATAAATGCCAATTAGTTTCAGCCACCGAGATTTGAGGTGGCACCACTGAGATTATCGAGGTAATCAATAACTAATACTACCCCTATTCAATTCAGCAAATAAATATTTACTGAGTGCCTGATAGGCCCTTTGACAATACAAGGATGAGTAAGGAACTCATCCTCAACTACCTATACATTAGTAGGAGACCGAGTTGTAAACAAATACCTTAATGTAAAGTAGTGCTAAATTCAAGTACCGATGTCTTGCTGTGAAAGCATTACTCAGTATCAATGACCAGAAAGAATGTTTCCAATGTGGAAATGTATTGTATTACAAGTATGTACACATACCACCTGCATAGAATGGGACATATAACCAGGGAAACCTGCTCAAACTACAATAGCCAAGTGGGTGTTGACCAGTCTGGTGAATAAGGTTCATAATTTCCATACATCTGTTCATTTGGTGTTGGGGAGAGGGTCCCCTGTCATCTTGAGCCCTAATCAGGAGGTCAGTCACTTGTTCCTCATCAGGGAAGGAAAAAAAATACCATTCGCTTCATCAAGGTTTGTGCAAAACTGTGACTAAGGGAAAGAACACAGCCAGCTAGCCAGAGAACAGGGAAGGATCCAGTTAGAAAGATGAGTTGAAGCATCTGTCTAGTGACCTTCCAAGTCAAAGTGCCATCCATGAATATCAGCTTTGCCTGGGAACTTGTTAGAAATGCAGACTTCAAGCCCCATCCCAGACATACTGAATCGAATCTTTATTATAACAAGGATCCCAGGTGATTTTGATGCATGTTAAAATTTGAGAGTAAAGTTTGAAAAGAACTGGTCTAGTCCACATGCTGGAAATGATCTCAAGCGCCTTATGTAAGGACAGAGGTACAAGAGCAAATGAAAGCCTCAGTCTTTTATAGGAAGCATTTGAATAAATAATAAAGAGATAATAAATATTATTTTCAAAATAAAAGAAATGTAATAAAAAATATTTTTAAATTGCTATAGGATCAAACACTAATCAAAGAGGCCATTTCAAATGATGCTTTTCAAACTTAGGGATGAGACCTAGCAGAGGATGGTGAAATCTGTTTAAGTCCATTTCTCAACCCTACCTACACATCAGAATCATGGAAGTTGCTTCTTTAAAATCCCAATGCCCAGGTCCTTCCCCAGATCAATTAAACCACAGTCTTTGGTGGGAATTGAAGGGGGCAAGGAACGAAGGAAAAACCCAGGCATCAGTATTTTTAAAGCTCCCTAATTGATCTTAATGTACAGCCAAATTTGAGAACCACCTTGAGAACCACTGATTCAGGTCACAAGTAGCAACTCCTGTCATAGCTAATGTAGAATAGCAAGGAGTAGAGTGAAATACATACACATATATATCTTAGATTAGATTAATAATCTTAAGATTCTTAAGATCTTAATAAAAAAAAGCTACATCCCTGCAGAAATCCAGGCAAGACAAGAATAGTTCAGGATGCAAAAATTATCAGTAGATCTCAAATAGATGAAAAACAGAGGAATCTGGAATGTACTGGACTGAAACTTAGACACTGTTGTTTGTTCTATATACTCAAGCTCAAGCTCAAGATGGAGAAAACTATATATCATGAATTTCCAGTAGTAAAGAGTCAGTCACTCTCACTCTGTTATATCCATAAAATCCTAACTTAAAGTTTTTAGATATTGTTAGAGAGATATCCAGAGTGTGTGGGCAGTGAAATTTAGCAGACTAAATCGTGTAGGGAATACTACTTGTAACAGTGGTTCTCAACTTTGGAGTCCTCTTGAAAATCTACTTAAGAGCAAAGGGACTTCTTTTATAAAACTACACATATTCAGTTACACACAGAATTTTTTAAAAAGATTTTATTTATTTATTCATGAAAGACACACACACACACACACACACACACAGAGAAAGAGAGAGAGAGAGAGAGAGAGAGAGAGAGAGAGAGAGAGAGAGAGAAGCAGGCTCCATGCAGGGAGCCCGATGTGGGATTCGATACCAGGACTCCAGAATCATGCCCTGGGCCGAAGGCAGGTGCTAAACCACTGAGCCACCCAGGGATCCCCCACACAGAATTTTGCATAGAAATAAAGACCCACCCTCAAACCATTCATGGACCACTTCACAGTGGTAGTTCCAGATTAAGAGTCCCTATACAGGTGCAGGTTGAAGAAAGCTTATTTCTATGTGGGTGTGCTACAAATTATTTAAGTATCCATTAATTGATGACAAGTTGATATGCAGAGTTTTCATCTTACAGAATTAATAAAGCAGGGAACAGATTTAGTAAATGAAGACTTGCAGTAATCAAAGGTGAGCTCCCAGTGGTCCCGTTCTAAGGTTCTGCTAGTGGTGCAATACACCTCGCCTGTGCTAGATAGAGCTTTCTGTACTTCCTTTGTGTCCTTTATCTCTCTCTTTCTGTTTTTATCTTTTTTTTTTTTCATTGTGGTAAAATATACTTAACATAAAATTTGCCAACTTGTTCTCTGAATTGTCATTTTTTAGTAGTGTTAGGTACATTCTCATTGCTGTGCAATCTTCAGAACTCTTTCACTTTGCAAAACTGAAACTCTATACCCACTAAATAAGAACTCCTCATTTTCTCCTCCCCCACATCTAGCCCTCAGCAATCACCATTTCACTGCCTGTCTCTATCAATTTAACTACCCTAGGTACTTCATGTAAGTGGAATCTTACAGTATTTGACTTTTTGTGACTGGCTTACTTCATTTAGCAAAATACCCTCAAGGTTAAACCATGTTGTAGCATGTCAGGATTTCCTTCCTCTTTATGCCTCAATACTACTCCATTTTATATATATACTATGCTATAATTTATTTATCTATTCTTCTGTAGATGAACACTTGGGTTGCTTCCACCTGTTGGCTATCTTGAATGGGCTGTTTTAATCTTTTTCAAGCTTGTTGCAAAGAAGTTCACTCTCGAGAGCAGCCAGAAAGTAACCTAATTTGGGAGTCTAGAGTATCCTAAAAAAAAAATACAACAGTTTCTATCAGCCATCATCAAGGAGGAAAGTATAAGCCTCAGATTTTAACTTGCCACACAATAACTTGATGATGAAATGCTCTGTTCTTAGAAAAGCTAATCTCAAAATGTCTCTCTTTTTTCTGACTAAAAATAATACCTTTTTTTAAAGTAGGTTGCATGCCCGGAGCATGATCAAGAGTTGGACATTCAACTGATTGAGCCACCCAGGCACCAAAGAATAATACTTGATTTAAAAAAATGTTCCCTATAGAAAATTTGTAAACTATAAAAAAGAAGAATGTCAAAGTTGTCTTTAAACTATCAATCAAGAGATGATAGTTTAAAAATTTTGGTGGGTTTTTCCAGTTTGTCTGCTATATTATATGAGTGCTATGCAGAATATATATAGCTGTAAATGATTTTTTAAAACCAATTGGGATCATATGGCATATAATTTTGTATCCATTTTCCATTTACAATACCACATTGTCAGTATTGTTGTGCTATTGTTGGTGTTTTTTGCAAATTATTAAAATTCTTTGTAATGTCTATATGATATTCCATTTCATGGAATTATTATTATAACAATTTAACCATTTTAAGGTATTTCTAATTTATCTGTTTTAATCTTCTGGTAAACATCTTTCTACAGAATCATTAACTGCATTGCTAGTTAATTTCCTCTGGATAGGTAACTGGAAGTAGAATTATTGGGTCCAAGGGTATGAATTTTTATAAATTTCTTATGTTTATGCCAAATTACAGGAAACTTGCAACCAATTTGGCAATATGTATTAAGTAATTTATGTAAATTCACACCTTTGGATCAAATAATTCTGGAGTATTATCTTATATTGTCTTAGTTTGAGACCAAAGAATAATTACTATTTTTGTTTTTCTTTAATTTACATTTTTCGTAAGTTTAATGGCCCTTTGTATTTCTTCTTAAAAGTCAAAACTGGGCAGCCCTGGTGGCTCAGCAGTTTAGCACTGCCTTTGGCCCAGGGCGTGATCCTGGAGACCCGGAATCGAGTCCCACATCGGGCTCCCTGCATGGAGCCTGCTTTTCCTCTGCCTGTCTCTCTCTCTCAATCTCTCTCTCTCTCTCTTTCTCTCCCTCTCTCTCTCTCTCTCTCTCTGTGTCTGTAATAAATAAATTAAAAATCTTAAAAAAAAAAAAAAGGTCAAAACTATGGACGTAGTAAAAAAAAGTAATAGTTGTCAGGAGTGGGAGGGTGACCGGGAAGGATGAATGAGCAAAGCACAAAGGATTTTTAGGGCAGTGAAAATACCTGTATGATACCATAATGATGGATACATGTCTTTATACATTTGTCCAAACCCATAGAATGGAGAACACCAAGAGTGAACCATAATGTGGGCTATGGTCTTTGGGTGATAATGATGTGTCAACGCAGGTTCAACAATTGTAAAAAAAATGTTGAATAATTGTAAGAAATGTAAGAAATTCTGGTGAGGAATGTTGAATGTTGATAATGGAGAAGGCTATGCATGTGTCAGAGTAGGGGAGTATATGGAAAATTTCTGCAATTTCCCCTCAATTTTGCTGTGAACCTAAAATTTTAGGGTCTAAAAAAATAAAGACCTAAAAAAAGTCAGTAAGAAATGTTTTATGGCTTACAGAAAATTTAAATCTTATTGGAGTTAAATTTATTAATCCTTTGTGATTTAAGCTGTTTTTATGCTTATGGTGCCCTTGCTCAAGACTAATTAAATTAGAAGGTAATCCTTCTGATAATTTAATGTTTCGGGTTTTGCATTTCATTTATTTATCCACCTAAAAATTATCTTGATATCCTGTGAGATGACAATCTAAATTAATTTATTCCCACCCCCATCCCTATTATGACTACCACCAATTTTAGCCAATTTTTCCAAAAGGAGTAAATGTTAAATGACTTTTTAAGGAACAGTGCTATAGTATTTTATAATTAAGAATTATTTGGGCTATTGCTTAAGATAGTTATTAAGGAAATAATTTTATTCTTGGTATATTAAGAGTTTCTTTCAGGAATGAATGTTTATTAAATAACTTTTTCAACCTCTACTGAAATGAACTTTTTGCTTTGTCCTAATAATACGTGTATATGATTTCCTGTTATTAGAGCATCCTTACACTAGAAGCCTAAATACAACTAAAAAATGGCAGATTATTATTTTAATGTAACTGATAAATTCCATTTATGAACGTCTGTCAGTTGTGGGTTTTGATCCTGTTACATAAAATTGTGTATTACATTTTTTTAGGTTTGGTATAAAAGTTTCATTAGTTTCATAAAATTGCTTGAATAATTTTCCAATAAAATTTCCATCTTCTTTGCTTACATCCCCTTCCTATGAAAACTAATAATTTTTGCATTTTGCCTTATTTTTCAAAGAAGTACCTAATGAATTTATCAATGCTTCTATTCATTTTTAAAAATTAATCTCTTCTTTTATCTTTATCAATTTAATACTTCTGTCTTTTCCCAGTTTTTCCGGTTGAGTTGTTTCTTTTCGTTATGGGGATTTTTTTTTTTTTTGCAATGAATTTGCAATGAGTTATGTATTACATAAAAATGCAGAAATATATGTTCAAATGACAATCATCAGAGTCATTTAATTCCATCTGACTCTCATAAGAAGGAAGAAATAGGGGATACCTGGGTGGCTTAGCAGTTGAACATCTCCCTATGGCCCAGGGTATAATCCTGGAGTCCTGGGATCCAGTCCCGCATCCGACTCCTTGCATGGATCTTGCTTCTCTCTCTGCCTGCGTCTCTGCCTCTATCTCTCTCTGTGTCTCTCATGAATAAATAAATAAAATCTTAAAAAAAAGAAGGAAGAAATAGTTAAATGAAACATTATTCCATGGAGAGTCAAAAAGGCCCGATTTCTATTTGTGGAGCACAAAATCTAATGTATGTATGTTAAATCTGCCTTAATAATTTTATTATTCAAACTTGGTATGTACTATCCAAACTATTTTAGAACTATTTTGGTTGCAAGTGGCAGATTCCACCTGAACATTCTTAGAACAGAGGAGAATTCATTGGTTAGATTGGATGAAGTTCCTGTTATTTGCAACCAAAAGAGTCCTAAATCAATTATAATGCATTCTGGGAGGATTTCTCAAGTTTGTCCTCTACATTACTGGCTTATTATTTTGCAGTATCAGTTTTGCCCTTTACTCACTTCTGTGTAGATTTTAATTCTGCTTTTGTATTTGGGGTTTTCCTACATTCTTATTTCTCATTTCAATCCATTTCCTTACATAGACATCTTTATGTTATTCTTGTCATTTCTGTTCTCTTCACAAGAAGCCATGTTCTTGGGCATCTTTTTGATTATTTCAAGCATATATTTAGTAAAATTTTAATGTATTTCTTAGGGACTTTATTTTTTCAGAACCATGATATTCTTTTGATTAAAAGAATTGTTCCCAGATGCTGCAGTATTTTTTCAAAGATCCCTAAACTGAAGTTTTTTTTTCCTTTCTCTTCATGTTGAAATTTGGAGTGCACTATTGTTTGAACTCAGTGTTTTCCAATAGACCAAGCAAATGTCCTTGATTCTTCTTCTTCTGCTTCTTCTTCTTTTTTTTTTTTTTTTTAAGATTTTATTTATTCATGAGAGACAGAGAGAGAGAGAGAGGCAGAGGGAGAAGCAGGCTCCATGCAAGGAGCCTGATGTGGGACTCGATCCCAGGACTCCAGGATCACACCCTGGGCTGAAGGTGGCGCTAAACCACTGGGCCACCCGGGCTGCCCTCCTTGATTATTCTCAAACCTAAACCTGAAGGTCAGATCCATGTGCAAAGTCCCTAAAGTGGTGCATATTAACCAGGGATGGCACTGCCACAAGAGGAGAATTTAGGAATGTGGGTAGGAATCTTAGTTTATGGGGGGGCAGGCAGGCAGAATCATGCCCCTGCCAAAGGTATCTATGCCCTACTCTTTAGAACTTGTAAATGTTACCTTAAATGGCAAAAGGAACAGATGTGACTAAGGCTGTGGATGTTGAGATGGGGAGATTAACCACATTATTCAGGTGGGTCCAATCTAATCATGAATCTTTAAGGCAGAGAACCTTTCCACCTTTCCAGGCTATGGTCAGAGAGATGTGATGATAGAAGGGTCAGAGGATAGTTTCCTAGGAAGGACCTGACCTGTTGTTACTGGCTTTGAAGATGGAGCAAGAGGACCACCAGCCAAGGAATGTGGGTGACCTTTAGAAACTAGGAGCAGCCTTTAGCTGACAGTGAATAAGAAAATGAAGGCCTCAGTTCCACAACCTGGAGGAACTGAATTCTGTCAACAACCCAAATAAACAGGAAACAGACTCTTCCCTAGAGTCCCCAGGAAGGAATGCAGCCTGCTGACACCTTGATTTAATAGAATCTGTGTCGAATTTCTAAGAGAATGAGAAGGTAATAACTTGTGTTGTTTAAGAGACTGAATCTGTTGTGGCAGTCATAGAAGTGAATATAGATAGTCTCAATGACAGGCAGATTCTATTTTCCAAAGATGACATAGTATCTTTGTTGAGATTTTTCCCACTGAAAAGTGGGTCATGCCCTTGATCTCAAATATTGGTGGGCTTAGACTCACTTGTAGTCAAGAGTGCAGCAGAGTGATGCTGTGTGACTCTCAAGTTAAGGCCTGAAAATACCATGGCACTTTCACCTTTTTCCCCAGAAGCCCTGAACTGCCATGTGTAAGTCTAATTATCTCCAGGATACCATATGCAGTGATGAAAACAAACCACATGAGGCCTCCTGTAGGTGCTCTGATGAGCATTCCCAATCTTCCAGTCCTCGCAGGCTATATGCCAATTACATGACTGATGGAGATTCCAGCCCCCAACCATTCACTTGTCCCCTAGGCTTGGAGTCTTTCCCCCTGAAGCCCAGATGGGGTGAAGCATAGAAAAATCATTCTTGGCTGTGCCCTGTCCAATTCCTGACCCACAGAATCTGTGAAAATAACAAAAACAATTATTGTTCTATGACACCAAGTTTGGGATAGCTTGTTACACAATATTAATAGCTGGAATACAGGGGGCACGATATGAATCAGTGCCCAAGGCCAGTGGAGTCATCCATCCCACAGAAAAAAGAATCACTTCTCCAAAATGAATAGTGCCACCATTGAGAATCGTTGCTCTAATACATTCATATATGTCTATTAGTCTGATGGTGCACTTTTCTCCTGCCTTCAGCATTGGTTTCTCTGACTAAGCAGTTTGCAATGGTTATTTGAAGAGTGTAGCATATGAGCAAGTTCTACTCATGCAGCAAGCAGTCTTCTTCATGCCATTTCTGTCTCTAACACATTTATAGAAATTTTCATTAGGTTAACTAGTAATTCGAATGTTTAACTTGTTGCCTTGCCCATTCATCTACCAAGTTATTTCTGGGAGTTCTTTCTGAATGCATAGAGAGAGAGGTGCTACTGAGATTAGGTGGAAAAGAGACAGTGGATGACAGAACTTTAGTTCTCACTGGCTCGGGTGCTGTTCATGGTCAGCAAAGCATCTGGATGTCAGAGTTAAATGCAGGTGAGGATGGGGAGACCACATTTTTTCCCCCTTGGTTTTTGACATCATCTGTTATATCCTGTATCAGAGGGAAGAACTTATGGGAGATAATTTAAGAATCTGTTTTCAGCCACCATTATCAATAAAACAGTTTGGAAATTCCACCTGGACTTTAGCAACTGTTCCTACCTCATTTTAAGTCCACAGTGCTATTGCCAGTCTTTCTTCTTTTCTGTATCTTTATGAGCATTTTAACAGGAAATTGTAAGGCAGCCTGTGAGACATCTCTAGACAGTCTCTTTGTTAGCCCAAATTGTAGACATGTTTTTAAAGGCTTTTGCCCTAGGAATATACCTCTCAATATTTTAACATAAGATATAGAAGTTAAATGAGAGAATAGTCTGATATATGGAATTTAGCTCTTCTCCAGCTTTTCAGGAATACATCTGTTCATGTCTTAAGGCATACATAAATGAATTGATAATTGGATATCAGGAGTTGGCTGCATATGTGACGCTTATTATGACACTACAGAATTTGGAAGGAATAGCATTATATTGGAAGGAATAGCATTATGTTCTTTAAGTATTTTTGATAGAATAGTGTTTCAACTTCTGGTGTTTCTATGTAATTTAAATTAAATTTGATATCTAATTAATTAATTAAATAGAGTATAACATCCACTGTCCTTCAGATAAGCCAAGTTAAATGGCAAGCAACAAATGATTCCATACTAACCTGTATAGGTTAATAATAGTTGAGAACAGATGATCTTTGGAGGGTCTGCAAGTTAAGTAAACAGAAACATAATATGTCAGTTTGCCAGGTTCATGCGGTCGATTCATTTGTGAGGAAATAGATCCCGACAAAGAACCATCAGTTAAAGAAAACTACTGAAATTTGAAACAAAAACACAGGAATAAAATATTGGCACTATCCATAATACATCTAAGAAAATGTGTTTCTTTTTATTTGGATTACAACATTGCAGCCTTTTTGAATGGAAATTACTTTATTCAGTCACCTATTAAACATTCAGTTGTATTATGCTTTACATTACTTGAGGCTTCATCCCTAAGATAAAATTCCCAAAGTAATTTTTCTAACTGAACCCATAACTCTTTCATCACCCACATCCCTGAATATGCATGATTTCCCATTACTGTTTATAGTTAGGACTTCTGTCTTTACAGTATATGGGCACAAAAAAGCTATGTTATATTTGCCATGGGAACTGTAATTTTTAAGGTCCTTGTGCTTGTAAAATCTTTACCTTTATTATATTACCATAATGTAGATTTTGTATTTTATAGGGGATTACATATCAAGGGAGGATAGAGTTGTACCAATGCATGGCCTGAATTGTTAGTTACATAATGGTGTGCCTTATTCTTTGAAAGCAGCACTCAGGGAGCTCATTACAGTGTCACAAGCAACTTGACCAGCTTCTAAGGTTGCTACCTTATACCTGCCATTGCTCATTACTCTCCATTTTTTAGTCTCTCTTTATACTGGAATTATTCACCATGTTCTCTGTCATGGGACTTTGCATCACCTCCCACTAAAGTAAGCCTGGTATACTTTCATGCCATATTGATATTGAACTTAGCCATATGACTTGTTTTAGCCAATAGAATGTAAGCAGAAGTAATATCGTGTCACTTGTGAGCAAAGGCCTTAAGAATTACTTAATGTTTCTACTTGCTTCTCTTGTAGTTCTGTCATCTGCAATGAGTAGAACATGAACATCCCCTGTGTAACATTGGTCACAGAATGAAGAAGACATGTGGAACAGACCTGAACCCCACCCAAAGCCTGGAGTCCAGCCTAGCCCAGTTTGGCACAGCTAAGCCCAAATGAGATTATGTGAACCATAGCCAACCTGCAATCCCTGAGTGAGAAAAATAAATGCTCTCTGTAAGTCATTGAGAAATTGGAGTTGTTTGTTATGCACCATTATTGTAACAATAGCTAATTAATACTTCCCCGTTATTGATGGTTCTCATGCATTTGTTGCCCTGTATGCACAGTTAGTGCTTTTGGCTGGCTATTCAAATGGTTGGAATCACCTGGAGCATGCCAAGGACTACATGAGATATTTCTGCTCTGAATTCCCAAGCTAGCAGAGAGGTGTTGCATACCTTCAATGTTCATATTTCAGTTTAAAGGACTTCTAGATGGGCATATATCCTAACAAAACTGTCTGGTGATTTTGGGGTTCAACTCATCCAGTCAAATTGTAAGGACCTCTGTGTAAGACTGACTGTCTTCCCCTTACATTCATATGTCTAGAGCATTAATGCATTTGAGCAAACCTCTGGACATTCTCATGAATTAGCATGTGAACCTAACCAAGTTCCTTCATTTGAGTGGACTAAGTACTTACATCTTATTAATTTACCACATTACTAATGTGGTAAATAGACTCTAGAATAGTTCCCAATTATACTGAAGCAGAGAAAGTTGGTAAACCATGTACAAACTTAGGACCTACAGAAACTGTGAGATTATAAATGTATGTTGTTTTAAGCAGCTACATTTGTGGTAGTTTGTTACACTGTAAGAGATAAATAAAATATTGTTCAATCATGTAGCAAGTTGATGATTTCCATAATGTGATACATATTTACCTTTATTCATATCATTTATTGAATACCTACCAGATGCCAAGTGCTTCTGGTATTTTAATACAGTATTGTAATACTGCTGATAAGGAGATGCTGCTGCTTACCTTCGAAGAACTCACAGTCCAGGGAATGTCAGACATTCACACAGCTGGTCATAACACAATGGGACAAACATAACAAGGATATAAACTAAATGGTATAAGCCATGTTGCTTATTTACACTTTTCTTGGCACAACATTGAAAGCCTGCACCTGGAAAAAGTGTGAGGGTCTCATATGGAATACAGACACTATAAAATCACTGTTGAAAGGTGTTTACTAAAGAACCATCTGTACATACCTGACCAAGAATAACTAATCCAATGGAAATAAATGCTGTCACAGAGAACAAAAGCTTTAAAGAAATGGTTTTACATAATTGTGATCATGACTCCTTTGTCCTTCTACAGAACTGTTGAAAATCAACACTGATTATCTCTCTTCTATGAGTTCTTTCTCTTAATAGGATAATGTTTTGAGATATGGTGCTTCAAAATAATAGAGCTAAGACATTACTTTTACTGCATTGCCATTTAGGCATATTTGTGAGCATATCATAGATATTTGGGCCGTACAACAAAAATACCTTTGTCTTTTTGATGCCCAAATTAAAGTTCAGAATTTGCTAATTTGTGTGTGCAAACAATGGATCCCAATCGTTATTGTTATATCTAGAATACTTTGCTCTTTCTCCAGACTGCAGATGTACTTTTCTGATAAAGACTTTTCTGATTAAGACTCCAAGATATAAAATAATATAACACAATATATGTTTTTTAATTGGATGGTTACCAAGTGCTTAAATACCTTACTTAACAGTGGATTATCTCAATTAATGTTTACAAAAACCTGATAAATTAAAGGCTATTAGTATCCCCCTTCATCTCACAAATGAAACTGAATCTACAGAGTTTAAATAACTTGCTTGAGATTATATCATTAACAAGTAAGAGGAACTAGGATTTGAACTTGGGTAATTGCCATCCTGGTTCTATGCACTTAACCTCTATACTATACTGTTTTCTAAAGTCTCTGACAGTCCCCAATTTTTTTTTAATTTTATTTATTTATTTATGATAGGCACACAGTGAGAGAGAGAGAGGCAGAGACACAGGCAGAGGGAGAAGCAGGCTCCATGCACCGGGAGCCCGATGTGGGATTCGATCCTGGGTCTCCAGGATCGCGCCCTGGGCCAAAGGCAGGAGCCAAACCGCTGCGCCACCCAGGGATCCCCAGTCCCAAATTTTTTAAGGGCAACTTTGAGTATGATGCTCTGATGATAATAAAAAGCATAATGATGTAAATATGGCCCTTGCAATGTCAAAGTATTTGATATTCTTCATATAACCATAAATGTTGACATTGTTTATTCTAAGGGCAAGTGAATTTATCTCTGTTTTAAAAAGTTGATCTAGACAGTCTTTCATGAGATTCTTCACATATCAACTTAGGATATAATACCTTATATATGGTATCAGGTAGGGTAAAGGGTATTGGCTCAAAGAAGAGATAAGAAACCTCAGTGGTTTAAATAAAGTAGAAATTTATTTCTCTATACTTTAAAGGTGTCTTGGGGCAGTCAATTTTGGGAGACAACTTTCCATGAAGCAGTTCAGGGACCTAGTTTCCTTCCGTCTTGTTGCTCTGCCAGCTACCATGCTCTGCCATGTGTTCCAGGTGGCAGGAATAAAAAAGACACAGTAAAAGCAAGCAATTTCCTTCTAAGCAAGTAATGTGGAAAATGTACACATTGCACCTTCTTACACTTCATAGATGAAAATAAAGTCACACAGCCATACCCAGTCACAAGGCAGAATGGGAAATGTAGTCTACAGAGAGAGGGCCATGTGCCCAGCTAAAAGTCAATTCCAATGAAAAAAGAGAAAAATAAATTTGGAGGGGTAGAGGAGCCAGCTATCTATTACACCCAAATATGCAATGCAGATACTACATACCACATATAAATCAATGATTGGTTTTAGCACCTTTTTTTTTTTGTCTTTCCTTTGTAGAATAATGTCATTTTTGTTTTTTCATGACTGGGATGAGAGTTAAAATGACTTTAAAGCCCAATATCACTAATCAGTTGGTTGAGCACCTACTGATACCTACTTTTTAATACAGGGTTAGTAATGGATAATTAGTTTATATTAGGTAAGAGCATTTTGGAATTATGTAATCAATGGAAAGAAAGTAGAGAACATGTATTGTCTGCCAAAATTTGTCTCCATTTGACAAATAACCATGACCCTTCTTTAGAAAATTGTTCCCCTCCTTGTGGTTGTCAGTGGGGGAGGAGTGACCTTGTAAATGCCTTCTGAGCAATACTACCTTAAGCAGTTTTCTCTGCATGCAACCACTCAGACTCTTTTTTTTTTTTTTTAAGACTTTGTTTAGTTATTTGAGAGAGAGATAGCAAGAGAGCAAGAGTAGGGGGAGGGGGATGAAAAAGGCAGAGGAAAAAGCAGACGTCCCGCTGAGCAGGGAACCCCAATAAGGGGCTCATCCCAGGGGCTTGATCCTAGGGCCTCAATCCCAGGACCTTGGGATCAGTACCTGAGCCAAAGGCAGATGCTTAACTGACTGAGCCATTCAGACACCCCTACAACTACTCAGACTCTTTATTACCATGGTGTAGATTCCAGCCTATGACCCCAGCCCTGGGGTCCCAGTAACATGATCTCATTCTTGTAACTCTTCACCTAAGGGATAGAATAGTTCCCTTCTGCTGTTCCTAATCTCAGGCAACCTCCCCATTGCTTGTTTGGTCCTCAGCTCTTCCATTACATGCATTACTTGCTCCCTGTATTAGATTTCCTCTGCTGTAAATAACTAAAATGGCTTCTAGTCTCCTGGTCAGGCATTGGCTGATGAAATGGCCTACTCCATGAGGCTGTTTCAGTTTTAGCCACACTCCTCTAGCCATGCTGCTTTAATCTCAATTCTCAACTCTCTCAGAAAGAGGAACTGTTTGACCTTGTTTCAGGTTCTTGATTGAGGTTGGAGATGGGGAATGGGAGAGGTGATTGAATCTTGTGGGAGATACTATTATGTGCTGGAATAAACAGCTCCCAAACTATCTGCTACAGGAACATAGGATAGGGAGGGAAGGAGGCAAATGGCTGTTATCCCATAAAACTTTTAATCATTTTATTACTATACTCACAATCTTTTTTACATTCTTAACAACTATCTTTATAGTCAAAATAACTCAAACTGTCTTATTTTCTTAACAGTGAAAGGCTTTAGCTTACTGTTATCCCTACCTGGGATTAGCTGCATTTAATGGATGGCTCTAGGAGATGAAGAGTTTTTCAAAACTCCAAAACAAAAGAATTAAAGAATTTAAATTTCTTGATATTAACCATAACTGTACCCTCCTGCTCTAGTCTGAGGGTGGGCCAAAGGAAGGCCTAGAATGGGAGTAGGTTTCAATTTTGGTCCTCACAGAAGCAGACATCACGATGGGATTGGATGCACACAACATTTACTGAGAAAATATTAGCTAAGGATAAAAAGAGGGACGTGGAAGCTGGGCTAGGGAGAGACTTCAGACCACAATGCAGGTCTGACAACTGTAAAAGCAAAGGGGGAAGGAAGGAAGATTGACCAAGAAGATCCTAAGACTGCAAGCAGTCATAAGAAAGCTTTGACCAGGCCTATGGGGAATCCTTGAGCCAAAGCTGCCCATTAGAGGAATCCTGCATCCCTCAAAAATGGGCCTGCGCTAATACCCCTGCTGCGCTCAATCACTGACTAGGAGCAACCCAAGGGAAATACGATCTCAGCATAAACACAGTGGTGGATCTGGCAAGACAACAGCTGAGGCTGAAAGTCAACTATGTTCCTTACAGCAGGAGATCTGAGCAGGTATTTCCCTGGATGCTACTTACTAAAGGAGGAGATGATTCCTAATGCCAGCTCCACACACAGATCGTGCTTACCATATCATCTCACTGCCACTTTGCAGAATGTGCATCCTGTTACTATGTTAGTCTAGGTCCCTATGGCAATTTCAGGATCTGGATGTGGCCTATTTACCTAGGTGAGTTGAGTGGAGTGGAAGAGAAAAGAGCCAGGAGAGGGAATATGGATGTTACCCTGGCCAGAGGATCCAAGCTGAGTTTCCTCAGAGTCAGAGGCCTAGGAGAGGACTTCTATTATTCCTAGAAAACATCTGCATCTGTGTATGTGTGTGTGTGTGTCATGCACACTTCACTTTCTGCCATGTTCTGAGACAGAGAATGTACAGAGATGCCAAGGCAGAACAAAATTGAGTGTCTCATTTGCAATTTATCTGAGAATGCTGATATTGATTCAAATTTAATGTTTCTACCTTAAAATATGAATTGTATTATAAGTAGGATCATAAGTAGAAAGTGAATCTTCATACAATGTTTGTATTTTGTGGAGTTATTAATCATCAACATTATTACTTTAGTTTCTTTTTCCTAGATTAGATTTCGGGCCAGTCTCAGCCCTGTCATGATACTCTGTAGCAATTGGGGACTAACCCCTCAGGTTTTCTTTTGTAGATTAAGGATATGAGAAGCCAGAGAGAAGCTGAATCCTTAGAGCTTTTATTGTGGCCCAAAGGATGAGGTCATTCTGTAGTTCTCCAAAAGGCCAGCTGTGCCTCTCAGGCCCATAGGAGATAGGAGATGACTGGGTTGGTTTTCCATATCTCCCCACTCCCTACCTGACAATAAACCTTTGAGGTAATCTGGGTACATGTATGACTCTTCCTTGCACCATAGAAAAACCTGACTAATTCTCGGTAGTTCAGGAGAGAGATAAGGATGATCTGAAGTGAGATGTGGGTGAAGCTGGAGAAGAAAGCCCATCACTTGGTGATTGAATGTTGTAGGATAAAGAGGAGTCAGGGAAAGCTCCTAGGTTTTCTGTTTGGAGCCCTGGGGGGAAGGATGCACCACCAACAGAGATAGAGGACATCGAAGAGGCAGGTTTGGAGGGAATTTGCAAAACTCAAGTTTTGAGCAGGTTGGGTTGGAGGTGCCTGTGGGAACACTTGGGACACATTTATAGCAGACAGCTGGATATTTGGGTCTAGGCTGGTTATTTATTGCTACCTAACAAACTACCACAAAATTGAGTGGTTTAACACAACACTATATGTTCACTCACAATTCCTCAATTTGCACATGGTGAAAAATAGCTCATCTCTGCTCCACGTGGCATCAGCTGGGGCAACTTGATAGGGCTGCAGAATCCACTTCCAAGATGGCTCACACACATGTGTAGTAAGTTGTGTTGTATCCAATGGGAACACAGCTGGGGCCTCAGTTTTCCTATTTGGCCTCTTGAAATGGCTAGGTTAGACTTCTGACACCATGAGAGTCTCAGAGTACTTAGATTTCTTACATGGTGCTTCCTCCAAAGAGCAAAAACAAGCTGTTGTCAAAAACAAAAACTCACTGAACAAAGAAATAGATTTTATGCCGACTATTGCAATGGAGAAAGTACCTAGATTTGAGGATCACAGTGTCTTAGCAGAGGTTTTGCCTTGTACTTTTATAGGGAGGAGTAGACAGGTTATCCATCAGTGGGATGATTTACAGTTGTGAGACAGGGAAATTGAAGGGACCTCATGAACGATGGCTTTTTTTGCTGCTTCTTTTCATATCAGGACCTACACTCCTACCTTACACATGCCTTATGATATAGATAATGTATGTTTTCCTTGTAAAGTTCAAGGAGTTAATTATTTCTTTGGAATCCTCCAGCACAGTAGATGACATCTAAGGAGTGACTACGTGGGGTCTTCGTGAACGTTTTTCCAAGATTCCCTAGCTCCAGGGCATAAATGACTTATGGAAGACACTTAAAAAAAAAAAAAGATTTTATTTATTCATTGAATGAGAGATACAGAGAGACGCAGAGACATAGGCAGAGGGAGAAGCAGGCTCCTTGTAGGGAGCCTGGTGCAGGACTTCATCCCTGGGCCATTGGATCACACCCTGAGCTGAAGGCAGATGCTCAACTGCTGAGCCACCCAGGTGTCCCATCTTATGGAAGACACTTAAACACTCATCTTTGTTTCTGGATGCCTGAGAAGACAAGAGACCATAGTCCTCAATAAAAATAATAGACATGAATAAAGATGAGACTCATTCTTTCCTGAGTCTTCCCGATGCTTTGTCTGCACTCAATGTCTTCAATAAACTCTGCTCTCACTTTCTCTTGGCTTGCATTTGATTTCTATCTTCTGCAAATCCAAGGACCCTCTTGGCTGGTCTTGTGGGAACCCCTCTGGGTCCTTGGACCCAGCTAGCCTGCATCAGTTGGAATGGGTTTGTATTCAGGAGATGTCTTAGTCAACCAGGACATGTTTATCTCTGTGCCTAGCTAATTTCAAGGCAACACACAGTTCTAATCTCAGCTAATCATCCATGAGATTGAGGAGGTTGAAGGGTTTGTGCCTGACCTTGCCAGCAGGTTCAGGCAAAAAGGGAAAGATCTGTGTTTGGTCTTGTCGCAGGTAAACAAGGAGTCATCCAGTCTTTTGATAAAGAGTCTCACCTAAGTCATATGGCGAAGGCTGGTTCTGTGTGGTAAGCTATTTCCCAGAACACAATTGGGTAGGAGGATTTCTTAATTATTCGTTTTCCATGAGTACAGGTCCAGTAAATTTCATTGTTGTCGCCGCAAGTCTTCTTAAGGCCTCAACCTGGAACTGGCAGTCATTTTTGCCATATTCTATTGGTTAAAGCAGTGCCAGGTCCGGCCCACACTCAAGGGGAGGGTATTACACAAGGGCATGAATATTGGGGTTCATCATAGGCCACCAAAATACAGTCTTTCACAGAGTCTGAACCTTGGACTGGATACTTAGAATGGGATGCTACTAGCATATCCTAGGTGGTAGCTGCAACTATCAGCTGTGTGTATACATTGGTAAATGTAGGAAAAAGTCCAGCAACATTTCAGATTGGAGGCTCGAGGGTTGTGATTTTCCTATTTTCTAGTTTCTCAGATGCCCTTGTCAATACCGATTGTTGATTAACATTTATCCCAACATTTTCTGGAATTTTGTTGCTAGTTGTATTTCTTGAACGTCATCTCAGTATTCACTTAGTTTAATGGCAGTGATGACCGGACTTAGCCAGAACTGCCAGTTAGTAAGCTTTTACATTTTAATTACTTGCTCTGATTAGACCTGGCGAGAGGCATTAACTTAACCTGTCCAGCTCCTGCAACAAAAAGGGCCAGTAGAGAGGGAATCCCTGTGTGAAGGGGGGGAGGGGTAGTGTTTGTGAACGAAGGTCTCCCACATAGGGACCCTCAGTAGAAGCTAGCTAGCCTTTGGAAACTTGATCTTTCTCTGCCTTGGTTTCCTTCTTCCGAACTCAACAGTATTAGTTTCTTTCAGAACTCTTTGAGAAGATAGTCTAATAAAAGACCACAAATCTTTTTTACTAGGTGAAGCATTTACCACTCTAATTAGCATTCCCATCCAAAGGCTTTCATAGTCAAGAAGCAAACACCAGCATTCCGTGCGCTAGGGTTGAAGGGAGTCAATCTTAAGTCATGAGTAAGCAGAGGTGATGGACATAAAGCGTTTAGGCATTGCCTGTGTTCTGATAATCAGTCATCAGAACTTTACTGAGGTACCATCATGCTAAAGGCACTGTCCTAGGTTTTATGAACAGAGAGTCCAAGCCTAGTATTGTGGATTTGCTAAAAAAAAAAATATATATATATATATTTATGGGTTATGCCAAAGTAGGTCTGCACAAAATGTTAATGACGTCCCCAAAGCAGAGTAGACTCTGCTTCAGAGAAGAGACAGGCTGGGGCCTGGAGCATGTATGACAGGAGTCTACTGGGCAGTAGGAAACTGTCGGATGGAAGGCCACTGACAGGCAAGAAGATAGTGTAAATCCTGAGGCAGGCGGACCAGCCTCTTAGTTTCCCAGAGGCTGACAGCTCCCGGTCCCACCCCGGGAGGGTGGTGGTGGGTGGGAGGGCCGGAGTCCCGGAGGCAGGCTCCCGAAGCTGCAGCTGCACGCCCACGGGGCGCAGGAGGACGAGGAGAAAGTTTGCGGAGGGAGGGAGGGAGGGAGGGGGGCGGGGAGAGCCCTGTCGCGCATGCGCCGTGGCAGCGGGCCGGCTCGGCAGGGGGTTTGGCCTGCGGCTCGCTCCCCGCGTCGCGCCCCGCGTGTCCCCACAGGCTGAGCCCCGGGAGCGAGCGCGTCGCGCGCCCGCGCCCCTCCCGGCCGGGCGGACCTGCGGACCTGCGGACCTGCGGGCGGGCGGGCGCCTGCGCACGAGCGTCCCGGGCGCCGGAGCCGCGGGGTTATGAGAGGTGGGGCGCGGGGAGGGCGCGCGGCAGGAGGCGGCCGCCGTGACGGCGCGGGCGTGGTCACGTGCTCGCTGGTCACCGCCGCCGCCGCCGCCGCCCCCGCCCGCCCTGTTCTCTGTCTGGTCGGGCCGGGCCCGGCCGGTTCCGCGAGCGCCCGGCAGAGACTGAGGGAGAGAGAGAGAAAGAGGAGGAGGGGAGGAGGAGGAGGAGGAGGATTCAGGGAATAGGAGCTGGGGAGCCCTGCTGCGCCACAGGTAAAACAAGATGATGATGATCGTAAAAAAGCCTGAGCCCCCTCCCCCGCGCGAGCGCCTCCGCCTCCCTCCAGTGCAGCCCCACGTGCAGCCGCCCCCGCCGCCGCCGCCGCCGCCCCCCGGAGGGCCCGAGGCCGCCGCCGCCGCCGCCAGGGCGCCTCCCGGGTCGGCGTGGGGCCGGGGGCGGGAGGGGCTCCCGGTCAGCCGGCCCTGCCCTGCGCTGCCCTGCGCTGCCCTGCGCTGCCTCGGGGGCCCGGGCTCGAGGCTGCAAGGCCGGCTGCGGCGGGAGCGCGGAGCCCCGGGCCCGCCGGCCGCTCGCCTCCCTACTTGGTCACTTTTCCTGTTGGTGTCAGCCCGGGGCGCGCGGCGCGCTTCCTCCGCAGGCCGGAAGCGGAGCGGGCCCCGGAATCCCCCAAACCTGCGAAAATGCAGCCTTTAGACTCAGGAAGGCTTATCCACCGGGGAGGACAGGAACGCGTTTCCGTGCGAATTAACGCTTATTCACCTGTAAGAACATGCCCGTTGAGGCCTCTTAGGGCTCTGAGACAAACTTTGTGCAAGTTGATCTCCCCCCGCTCCCCCCTCCACCCCTTCCCCTACTTTTTCCTGGAGAAACGAACACAAACCTCCTAAAACAATTTTTGGTTCTGCGGACGACTTAGGGTTTTGTTCAGTGCCAGCCATTAACCAGTTTTGGTTTCAGAATATGATTTTAAAGTTCACAGCCTTCAGATCTTTTTTTTTTTTTTTTTTTTTCCCCTTTCTTCTTCCTGAATAATGATTTTCGGGAATGAGTTGTGTGTATCGAGGCCGAATTGTACTAAATCCTGAAATTGTAGCGTCCAGGTTGCGCGGCTTTGGGCCTGATTGCGTGCAGATTTCTAGAATTAGTCATTATTTGTACTGCTCGTACAGCAAAATACAGCACCAAGGAAACTGCTAGTGTGCTGTTGCACAAAGTACTGACTTGAAGCAGGAAGTATGAAATGTAGGCATTGTTGAAAATAAACCTTTGAACACTTAAATTCCTTTATATGTTGGTCATTTCCCTTAATTGAACTCCTCTGATTCCACAAATTGGAATTTTCATGGTACATCTCTGAACTCAAATAGAAACTTGAGCATTTAAAATTTTTACGACTCTCTGCAGTAGAGTCCAAGCAAGTGCTTCTCAACCTTTCATGTGCATAGGAATCCCTTGGGGCTGGTGTTTAAAACTGCACGTTCTGATTTAGTAGACCTGTGATGCATCTTGATACTCTGCATTTCCTTAGAGCTCCCAGGTGCTGCTGGACAAGGAACAATTGAGTAGCAAGGGTGTGGATAACGTGTATGCTAAGAAATAAAATGATGTGTCCACGAATAGGTGTCTTCATTCATCCTGAGTGTAGAGGTAACAAGAGAAGGGGCAAAAGGCAGGATGAACTGAGAAAGTTCACATCAGGGCCATCCTTTATGAAGACTGAGCATGCTATTTTGGGATACCAGGAGAGGGGATAGTTGGACTGGGGAAAATTGCCCCAACCTGTAGGAGTGCAGGCACCAGGTGTGCGCGCTGTGGTGCTTACCTCACCTGGCCTGTGAATTTTCCGCGGAAGCTTGGCATATCGAGCCGAAGGACTCAGCTATGGATAGTTGGGTTTTATCTACTTACAGGCTGTGAATCCTGGTGTCTCTGAAACCATTGCTGGGATGAAATTTTCTTTTATTAGTGAAAGTATTGAGTGTTTGCTTTCTCTTTCGGACAACAGCCACAATTGAGCAACGCATTTCAGAGCCTTGGAGGCTAACTTGTAAAGAATTTAGGGTTTCAACCTGTTGAAGTTATCCTAAATGGGTTCAGATTTTCCCCCCAACCTAATTAAGAATGTAAATTGAAAGTATCATACTTCACCTCATACTTTGTCTATAAAAATATCTACTTTTTAAAAACTTTATTGAACTGTAACATCAATTACTTTCAGCATGGTAATTTTTAAGGTCTTTATTCTAGTCCTTACTTTACCGTTCTTTCATGTTCTTAAATAATACCTATGGCAGTGTTTTTGAAGCATGAAGTGCCAGTGTTTATTTATCTCTCTTTTTTAAAGATTTTATTTATTTATTCATCAGAGACAGAGAGAGAGAGGGAGAGGGAGGGGTGGAGAAGCAGGCTCCATGCAGGGAGCCTGATCCTGGGACCCAATCCTGGGACTCCAGGATCACACCCTAGGCGGAAGGCAGCGCTAAACCTCCAAGCCACCCAGGGATCCCCGCACTTTATGTATCTTAACTCACGTGATGCTCGCAAAAATCTTTAAGGAAACTGAACTAGAGAGAGAGTAAAAGAGCTGAGACTCTGGCTGGCTGACTCTAGAGTCCATGCTTTAATAATCTTCTTGCAGTTTTTTGGTGAAGAAAATAATGATGCTTTTTAAAATCTCCTTTTCATAGTATTATTGAAAACTATGAGCTTAACTTCTCTGGCTGGCTGACTCTAGAGTCCATGCTTTAATAATCTTCTTGCAGTTTTTTGGTGAAGAAAATAATGATGCTTTTTAAAATCTCCTTTTCATAGTATTATTGAAAACTATGAGCTTAACTTTAATTTTAAAGTCCAGACTTGTCATCTTTTTAAGTTTCCCCCATCATATTCCAGTTTAAAATAAAAACTTGCCTCAATGCTTGTAATCTTTTCTGAATAAGATACTGAAATTTGCAAAGCTTTGTTTGCACCTGTTTGCCAGACCAGTCTCAAGTCTCTAAGTCACCGTTAAATGTGAAAGTAGTGTCTATTTCCTTTTGACCCTGCAAGTTTTCGTTCTTCATTCCGTATGCCGGTCTTCCACCCTTCCCCCCCTCTACACATACATAGTGCATACATAGATTTATCCTGTATTTGTTATACTAACATTTAGGATTTTGGGGGGAATTGATGGGTCACTGACTTTTCATTTGGCCAGTAAGGATGATAACAATTTAAACATGAGTCATTGTTACCATATCTTAACAATGAAAAAGTAATAAGGACAATCTCAGTGTCCTTTTGTCTCCAATCACTGAAAGCTTTGACCTGTATCAACACCAGTCTGAGGATTGGTGCTTATACACTTGGTCTAAGACATTTCTCTTAACTTGGACAGATGATTAGAATGGCAGTAATATTACAGTTGTGTACTGGAACTTGAGAAGTGAGATTTTGTGGGTGTGGGCAGTTGTGGGAGGGGGAAGTGAGAGGAAAGGGCATATGGCCTGATTCCAGGAGCATTAATTTTCCGTTAACTGGGATAATCCTTTGGGAAGAAAGTCGGTATAACAACAAATCCCTGTTGTAAATATTTTCTCAAAGTTCATACTCTGTTGTGATGTCTGTTGTAATGTTATGCTGGACAGTTACTTAGCCTTATAGTGCCCCACTTTTCTCAACTTTAAAATGTGGATAATAATAGTACCTCAGAAAATTGTTTTGAGGATTAAATGAGTGTGTATATATATATATATGTATGTGTGAGGATAGCATATGTACATATACATAATGCTTGGTGTCTGACACATAGTTAATGCTGTCATGTAAGTGTTAGGTACTGTGTTTTACTATGGGTAATCTACAGTGTGGTTGATCATACATAATCAAGACTGTAATTGAATAACTTTAATGGAAATCGTACATTTATTTGGCATAAAGCTGTATGGGCCAGCAAAACAGAAAGTTTGTACTTTTTGGATTAAATACAAAATTGGTATAGTAATGCTCTTAGGGAATTAAATATGAATGAATATGGTCTGGTTGCTCTGATCTTCCAAAACAAGGAAGTCAGTAGAAATAATAAAAGATGTTTTTGGTGGTGGTAGGAAAGGATTGGTTTAAAATTTTCTTTTTTTTTTTTTTAATTTTATTTATTTATTCATGAGAGAAACACACAAACACACAGAGAACGAGAGAGAGAGGCAGAGGGAGAAGCAGGCTCCAGGCAGGGAGCCTGACATGGGACTCGATCCCAGGTCTCCAGGATCACGCCCTGGGCTGAAGGCGGCGCTAAACCGCTGAGCCACCCGGGCTGCCCTTTTTTTTTTTTTTTTTTTTTTAAATTTTATTGGTTTAAAATTTTCAAGTGTACTGTTATGAGCCTAGAACACGGTAACCTTATTTCTTTTTTTTTTTTTAAAGGTTCTTTTTTTTTTTTTTTTTTTAAGATTTTATTAATTCATGATGATAGACACAGAGAGAGAGAGAGAGGAGAGACACAGGCAGAGGGAGAAGCAGGCTCCATGCAGGGAAACTGACATGGGACTTGATCCCGGGGCTCCAGGATCACACCCTGGGCTGAAGGCAGCTCTAAACCGCTGAGCCACCCGGGCTGCCCGGTAACCTTATTTCTGAAGGCTTTTCTGACTATAACTTTTACCTCCCTTTGCCGACTCCTTTGCTCCTTAAATTAATCCATCTGTCCTGGCATACTCCAGACCTGATCTACAGCCCCTTATCTAAAAACCCATGGTAGCATGTATGTCTCAGAAGGAAAATTTTGGGAATTTAGAAAATCAATATGGTGCATATACCATATATCATGAAACCTGTGCATAGGAACAATCACCCCATAGTTGTACACATTATTTTTCCCAGAGAATTTATACATGTTTACACTAAGTAGAATAAAAAAGACCATAAAAAGTCTCATGTTAGGCTGTGATTTGTTGACAGCTTAGAAAGCAGTTTTAGTTTTCAGAGCTTTTGGATTTTTGGAATTGGAGATAAAGGGTTGGAGTCTCTATGTTTTGTAAATTATCATAGTACCTATCTCCTTGATCAGAAAAATAACTGGAATACAGGATTTGTGTGTCAACATTTTATATCATTAGCACCTGTTATAGGACCTAGCATGCAGTAGATGCTCATTAAATGTCCACTAGTTCAAATGAAAAACATGTAAAGATAATATCGTTCATTGTTCTGTGCTACATGTGATGTCTTTGATTGTGAAAATATTTAGTAAGTGCAGATTTTTCTTCTTAACTCAGTTGCCCAGGGAAGCTGATTATTGGGTTACTTTTTTGAGATAAAATAAACTTAAGAGATTTGAAATAGGCATTATAGATGATTGGAAATTTTTATAAATTTGTGTTGACAAGAATGCTTACTTTTTACCTTTATGGATCTTGAAGTCTACATTTAGAAGAATGGTTTACTTTTAAAAAATGAGTGGATTTAGTTTGTATGACAGATTAGTTGTGGTATAGCTAAAGATAATATTGCTGTATATGAATATCTTAGGTTGAATAATTGCAGTATGGCAGGTTAGCCTGCCATTAGAAAAAAATTTATTTTCTATTACAAAAGGTAATGCCTATTGTGAAAATTTTAGAAAAGCATGATCAAAAATAATGATCTGCACTATTGGCAATTTCTTAAGTTCTCTTTGGGGTTATATTGTCTTGAGAGAGGCTGAAAAAGAAAAGTCAGATTTGTACTGCAAGTAGTAGTTTAGAAAACCGAGTTGCAAATGTTGGTTAGCAGCAGTGTTTTTTTACTGTTACTAAACATCTAAGTGACATGAAAAGGTTGAACCAAAAGCACTTTGGGTCTCTACTTCTAAATAATGTATCTTAAGAATAATTAGTTCAGTGAGAAGTAATCCCCCACTTCTCATGTAACCACCTTGGGGGAGAGGAGTTGTACCTGCTTTCTGATGGTATAACACTGCAAGAAGACTGAGCCTAAGTTACAGATTCTGGCCCCAGATGGGGGCATTTTGTTTGCTGGTAATTAGTGGGGATCAGAATCGACCCCTTTAAATTTCCCAGAATGGGTACCTTTGGAGATATTCCAGTAGCTCCTTTGTAGGAATCCAAGAGGAATTACTAACATTCCCTCTCTTGCCACCCTGGTGAGATGGTGGATTGATTGCCCTGGCTTCCTGGTAGGGGTTGGGAGAGAAGGTGGAGTTGTTAGGAGATGGGTAGATAGTACCACTATTTCCCTCTTTGTCTACTGTATTGATTTAACTAGACTTCTTTTTCTACATGAGGTCCAGAAGTCTTGTAGTAAGAATGCTCATTCTGATAAGTAGGTATGTATGGTGTAGGGAGACTTGGGATAAATTGCCTCCCCTCTCCAATCTTTATTATTCTTAATAGTTTAGGGGTTAATTTTAACCTATTCTGTGTTGTGTGTGTGTGTATATGTGGATAAACATGTATGTGTTGATATACCTATTTTTTTTAACTAAAAGTGGATTTATGCTGTTTTGTTACTTGTGTTTCTCCTTTAATATTTTATATTACTAATGATGTTACTCTTCCACACAATTTTTCATGGCTCCATGACTGTTTCATTGTATGAATGTGCTGTTAGTAGTTCTCCATTCTTGGACACCTAGATTACTTTGAATCCTTACATGAAAAGCAGTGCTACACTGAATATTACGGTGGCTAATATCCTTTTGTGCCTATGCATTATTATTTATTTAGAAAAAATTATGAGTGGAATTATTAGTAGGTCAAAAGATATGCCCATGTTTAACACTTTTGAAACATGACCACGTTGCCTATCAGAAAGGTTGTACTATTTTTCCCTTAACTACAAAGCTGTTTGAGAGGCCCTGTACTTGCTGTTACTGAGCATTATCATCTTTTCTTTACTTTAACAGCTTCATTTTGGCATACTTAATACCTCCTCCTCTTCTGCCTTTATAGACCTTAACATTTATGTAGTTCTGTCTCATTCTTTCTTTATGAATCTTATAGGCTTTTTCTGCCTTTTGTTTATGTAGCTATTAATTTATATTTTTAAACTATTTTTGGGCAGCCTGGGTGGCTCAGTGGTTTAGCACTGCTTTCAGCCCAGGGTGTGATCCTGGAGACCTGGGATCGAGTCCCATGTCAGGCTCTCTGCCTGTGTCTCTGCCGCCTCTCTCTCTCTGTCTCTCATAAATCAATAATCTTTAAAAAAAATAATAAAAAAATAAACTATTTTTATAGTTTCAATTTAAACTTTGAGTTTAGCTCTTCCAGAACATGTTTAGTTGTATAGTGTGAAGTAGAAGGTACTAAATTTTTGAGTTTTTGATTAGGTTTCTCAGTACTACTGAATAAATGATTTATTCTTTCTCTATGGATATCAGAAGATCGATTATTTTGTCTTCTGTTCAGTCCCACCATGTTTTACTTTTTTATTGGTGGGAATGAGATTTTTCTTTGTGTGTGTGTGTTTATTTTTCCTACCTGTTCCTGCACAATAGAAGAGCCACTGATTTTTTTTTTTGTGTGTGTGTATTTTGTAATTAGTCCCTTTCTAAGTCTATTTATTATAAACATTTTTTGGTTGATTCTCTTATATTTTCCAAACAGTTAAGCATACCATCTGAAACCAGCCATTTTTATAGAAGAGTTTTTTTTTTTTTCTTTCATGATTAATTTTCATTTATGGAAATTGTGCTGGAATGATTTTCTTAATTTCATTGACTTGAAATGATTTGATATGATATCACTGTGAATTGATCTACCCAGTTCTCAGAAAGATTTAAAAATATTTGGAAAACCACCTCAAGTAATCTCTGTTATGTACTGAATGTGTTCCCCCAAAATTTGTATGTTGAAACCCTGTTTCCTCACTCTCCCATGTGATGGTATTAGGTGGTAAGCCTTTTGGGAAGTAATGAGGATTATATGAGGTAATGAGGGTGGAGCCCTCACAAATGGGATTAGTGCCGTTGTAAGAGTTAAGAGAGTTTGCTTCCTTTCTTTGGCATGTGAGGATACAGTAAGTCAGCAGTCTGCAAACTGGATGAGGGCCTTCGACCAGAACTTGACCTTTCTGGCCCTCTGATCTCAGAGTTCAGCTCCCAGAACTGTGAGAAAATCAGCTTCTGTTGTTTATAAGCCTTCCAGTCTATGGTACTTTGTTATAGCAGCCAGAACTGATAATCTCTAAGGACCTTTCTGGCTCAGAAGTTTTGTGATTCTCCTTTTATGTCAAAATACTCATGGTAATATACGCAACACTCTGGTACTTTTAAGTTAAAGTGCCTGCAGCTTCCTTTATAATTGTGATTGTAGATCTAGCTCTACTGCCCAAGCAATTATTCTGAGGTTTTACATTTTCATCTCCCTAGAGCTTGAAGATTTCTTTCTATGTGATTTGGCACAAATTAAAAGGGAATACTGATAGACTACAGGGATCAGATTGTGACATTGTTTATTTGCAGTATCAGGTATCCTGATTTTCTGTCTCTGGTCAGGTGGTATAATTTCCTACTTTTTATAGTGAGTTTTCTTTTCAAGCTGTGGTCTTGCTATGGTCTACTTAAAGTTCTCCAAGCCAAATAATGTAATTATCAGAACTGAGTGTTATGGAAGCCATTGGGAAGTGATAGACCAGGAAGCAGTGAAGATAGGAAAAAATAGAAAAGATAGGGACAGGAAAGTGCCTGGTATGTAGCTCTTTTTTCTCTGCTCCTATGTCTACTCTCTGATTATCCTTTTGTACATCTTTACCCTTTTAATGCTTTTCTGGCTTCCTGTTTATTCTCCAGATACACTTTATTTTCTCTTTCAGAGAATAGCTCCACTACCTCCTTTCTACTTTACTGAGGAAGGAGTACAGATGCTTTCCCCCCATCTGCAAAGAAGTTTTGATCAGTACCCTTGATTTCCTTCCTTTTTGTCACTAAAATTACCAGCATAGTGCCACCACCAGTGGCCATCATGCATCTTGCCTTAGAAAGCGTGTGGCAAAACATTGATTAAACTTAGATTTCCTCATATAAAACCACTGTTTTGGAAGCATTAACAGAATGAAAGAGAGATACTTTATAAAGACATTGTCAGAGAATTGTAGGGTAATATCTGACTGGCTGAGGAGATAGTAAGAGATTAATATCAAAGAGAGAAAAAGCTTCTGAAGAGTCTAATCTTAGATCTCCAACGCTGATTTCTTCTGTGAGCTTTAGATCTGTGTATCTGATTGCCTACTGGATAACTATTTTTGATGGCCCCCAGAAAACTCATGTTCATAACATGTGCAACTGATTTTACCATCTTCTCTTACAAAACCTATTCCCTCTGCCAAGTTAATTATCTCAATGGATGACTCCACCATCTTTCCGGTTGTTGAAGCTGGAAACCTGGTAGACACCTTTTATTCATCAAATCCTCATGTAACGGCATCAGTCTCCGTGAATTTTAAGTCTTGAATCTGTTGTCTCTTTATGCCCACTACTTCTACTCTGGTATATTATCTCTAGATGATCATCTCTTGCCTTTGTTTCTGTAGGGTTTTCTGACTAGTGTCCCTGGAGCCAGGTGATCTTTAAGCCCTTTGTCCATTTTTGGGTTTTTGTTGTTTTTCAGAGCTCTTTGCATATTGTAGATTTTAACTCTTGGTGTATTTTATATATTGCATATATTTTCAATTTTGTCTTAATTTTGCTTATACATTTTAAAAATTTTTATGAAGAATGATTAAATTTTATATAGTTCCACATACTAGTCTTTTTCTTTACTATTCTATTTCTTGGTAGAAACAAGATTGAACTCAGTTTCTTATTTGTCATCTTTTTACCACTTTGGCTACTCTTCCAATAGCTTCAAATACAGAATTTTTGTACATTACACATACTACTGGTGGAGAAAAAAAATCAATAGACTAATAAATTCCAAAGCGGTTATACAGATATCTGTTTAGGAAATGAATTTCGGAATCTTGTCCATCTCTTAATGGTCTTATAATCGAATTGATCTGTTTTGGGATTTGGCAAAATTCTATCCTAGATTGTACCAGTAAATCAAGCTGAATAAAGAGTAATTGTTAAATCAATATTATACCTACCCACAAAATAAGACTTTTAGTGATTGAAATGTAAAAATATGAAGCTTATTAAAATTGTAGACAAGGTAATATGGTCAGCTATATTATATGGTTAAGGTAACTCCCTGAAAATAATTAGAAATGCTAGAAATTTCTTTTCCTTAGGAGCAAACATGATAGTAAGAAATTACCAGGTCAAAATCTACATGAAAGCAGGAATTTAGAGAAGTAAGCAGAATGTTAAAACTGCTTTTCCTTTTAGGATATATGCCACATTCTAGTGAACCTTTAGTTTTGAGGGCCTCCCAAAGCACAGTGTAGAAATTAAAGCCCATATATGCCCAGGGAGGGCATCTAATAGGATATTCCCTTCCCTATAAAACTGGACTCCAAAAGAGCTATGGTCATAGAGTATGGTTAAACCAAGATTAAAACCCTTTTCATGTTCTTCCTCACAGGAGGCTATAAAAATATTTGCCTTGGACTTGAAAAAATACTTATTCCTAAGAAGTTATAACCATAAGTTTTCATTCTTGATATGCAGTTCAAATTCAGTGTCACCTGGTCCAAAATGTGAATTTAACCTCAAAATGTGAATTTAAAGTGGTTCTCGGTGCCAGACAGAAGCAAATGAAAGTCCTCTCAGGTAGAATACATTTTTATCTTCGGTCCTAGGAAATTCTTACAATTTTCCAAAGAATTACCTCACAGTAAAATATAGCCAAGCACACAAGGAAATGAGGTACCATGAGTAAGAAGCAGCAGAAACAATTGACAGAAATGAACTCACAAAAACTTCAGATTTTGGAATTATCAGAGATGATAAAACAACTGTTTATTATGTTTACTACAAAAAGATGGAAAATATCTGCAGGTAACAGGAAACTTGGGAGATTTGAGAAAGACCTGAACAAAACTTATAGAAATAAAAAATACAGTAATTATAATGAAAAACTCAGTGGAGGGGTGTCAGGGTAGCTGAATCCGTTAAGCATCTGACTCTTAATTTTGGCTAGGATCATGATTAGGATGGTGAGATCGAGCCCCATGTTGGGCTCTGTGCTCAGTGCAGAGTCTGTCCCTCTTCCTCTGCTCCTCCCCCTACTTGTGTGTGCTCTTTCTTTAAAATAGAATCTTAAAAAAAAAACAAAAAACAAAACTCAGTGGATGTGGTTAGTAAGTAGTAGATTAAATACAACTAAAGAGAACCCATGTACTGGACATAAATGGTTCAGAATGTAGCACAGAAAGACAAGGGAATGGGTAAAAAAGAAAGATTACAGTGTATAGAACATAGAAGGTGAAGATATGACAGTATTTCATCAGTTTTCAGTAGCTTTCTAATTGTAGAAAGGAGGGGCACCTGGGTAGCCCCGTTGGTTAAGTGTCTGCCTTCAGCTACAAGGTCATGATCTTAAGGTCCTGGTATTGAGTCCTGCTGAGCAGGGAACCTGCTTCTCCCTCTGCCCCTCCCCATGCCCCCACTCGTGTTCTCTCTCTCTCTCTCTCACTTTCTCTCAAAAAAAAAAAAATCTTTAAAAAATAAACTGTTCTTAGAAGGGAGAAATAATAGGAAAGGAAGCAGTGTTTGAAGAGAGAATGAGCATTTTTCAGGGCTGAGAAAAACACCAGCCCATGAATTTAAGAAGTGCTGAGAATTTTAAACACACCTCTAGACATATCATAGTAACATGGAGAACACCAGAAACAGAGAATATCTTAAAACTTGTCAGAGAACAAAAGATGGATTACCTTTTAAGTAACTGTAGCAGCTATACCAACAGCTGACTGCTCAGGAGCAGAAATGGAAGCCAGAAAACAGTGGGGTAATAGCTCCATGTGCTGGGAACAAGTTGCCAACATAGTATTCTATAATTAATGAAAATAACTTTCAAGAAGCAGGGTGGAATAATGACATTTTCGGATGGAAGTGTAAAATATTCTCTGTGAGGAAAATGTGAAGGAAATGTATAGATCCATTTTTCTGGTTGATCCTAGTATTTAGAATGAAGACTTAACATAATAAGCAATTTTGAGCTTCACGTAAGTTATTTTCTTCTTAGAAAGTTGTTCTGTTTGCATTTAGTAAACAGAGCTGCTGTTTGGCAATACTTTTACCAATATATTTTTCCAACTTTTGGATCTTCGATCTATTTAGAATCTTCAGTATCATTGTAGGAAGTCTTTTGTGATAATTAATGCATGCCTTTAAGTCTTGCTGAACCAGTGATGCAATTTGTAATATTCATATTTGAAATTTCGTTGAGTCAAATCAAGAAGGATTTGGAGAAAATTGTGTCCTGGTATTCATAAAAATAATTCCTGCAAATGATTTTATTCTTATCTTCCAGTCCTAAATACAAGTTTCTGGAGAAAAAAAAAAAAAGTGGAAGTTTTAATTTTATTTATTTTTATTATTTTTTAAACTTTTATTTATTTATTCATGAGAGAGACAGGCAGAGGGAGAAGCAGGTTCCATGCAGGGAGCCTGACGTGGGACTCGATCCCGGGACTCCAGGATCACACTCTAGGCCAAAGGCAGTGCTAAACCACTGAGCCACCGGGCTGCCCTATTTTTTTTAATTTAAATTCAATTTGCTGAGATATAGTATGACACCAGTGCTCATCCCATCAAGTGCCCTCCTTAGTGCCCATCATCCAGCTACTGCATCCCCCCACCCACTTCCCCTTCTGCAACCCTTTGTTTCCCGGAGTTAGGAGTCTCTCATGGTTTGTCTCCCCCTCTAATTTTTCCCACTCAGTTCTCCTCCTTTCTCTTAGAGTCCCTTTTCTTCTTTTCTTTTCTTTTCTTTTCTTTTCTTTTCTTTTCTTTTCTTTTCTTTTCTTTTCTTTTCTTTTTTTTCTTTTCTTTCTTTTTTCTTTTCTTTCTTTTCTCTTTTCTTTTCTTTTCTTTTCTTTTTCTTTTCTTTTCTTTTCTTTTCTTTTCTTTTCTTTTCTTTTCTTTTCTTTTCTTTTTTCTTTCTTTTTTAAAGATTTTATTTATTTATTCATGAGAGAGGCAGAAGGAGAAGCAGGCTCCCCATGGGGAGCTCAATGCAGGACTCTATCCTAGGATCCTGGGACCATGACTTGAGCCCAAGGCCGATGCTCAAACACTGAGTACACCCAGGCACCCCTCTTATAATCCCTTTCACTATTTCTTATATTCTACATATGAGTGAAAGATTTTTTTTTTTTATTTTTTTAAAAAAAATTTTTTTTTTTTTTTATTATTTATTTATGATAGGCACACAGTGAGAGAGAGAGGCAGAGACACAGGCAGAGGGAGAAGCAGGCTCCATGCACTGGGAGCCCGACGTGGGATTCGATCCTGGGTCTCCAGGATCGCGCCCTGGGCCAAAGGCAGGCGCTAAACCGCTGCGCCACCCAGGGATCCCAAGATTTTTTTTTTTTAAACCCATGGATAAGGTTAGCATAAATGTGAGTCTACAGTGGCAGGAATAGCAAACAGACTTTAAAGTTAAATGGACCTGGATTAGAATCTGGTTCTACCATTTAGTAATTCAGTCTTGATGATGTGACTCTAACCTTCTGATCCTTAGTTTTCTCATTTGGAGTATAGGGATAATACTACTTTGCAAGTGTACAGTGAGGAATAGAGTAGTGCTTGTAAAAAGCACCAAATACAGTTCTGTGGCTCTTGTTGGGTTCTCAACTAATTGTTACTAATGAGTAACACAGACGAATGAATTGAATCTGGCAAGGAATTTGAAATTGTTTACTGTGCAAGTAATATAAAAGAGTTAATCATATTTCTAGTGCTGAAGAGTCATGGACATTGATCATAATAATCTTTGAAGTTCAGAGATTGTCAGAATGTGGCTTCACTTACTGATTTGCTGATTAATTTTACACCAGATCAGCTGTGTATGCTACCTACAAATTAGGCAGCTATACGTTTTTCATGGCAGGTAACATGGCAAGATGAAATCAATGACTTTCTATAGAAAGTTAAAAAAATTGCCAGACACAACATACACAGTATATATTTATATCTATGTATATGAGTGGTTTATATTTATATTTATTTATATATACTTCTATTTCCTGAGGTTGAAGTTCATGATGACAGTGATTTATGGTCTACCTGAATATTTTAGTAATTCATTCCACAAAATGTTTAGAAAGAAGGTGCTTAAAACTTTATACTGTACTTTTCAGAAGTTAAATAAATCTGTTGGCCTCCAGTAATTTAGAGTAAGAGCCATCAGTGCATTCTAATTATTGCTATTTGAATTGAGAATCTGACTTCTATAAAATATTTAGACCTAGATTTTTCATTTTCTTTTTTTCCCTCTTCTTGTTGTTTGTAATCAAGAGGTGATATAGAATTTTTTATGATGTGGGATTACTTGTACACTTTGCAAATTATTTTCCGATTTTTTATTCTTTATTCAATATTTAGACCTTTCCCCTCATTGAGTAGTGATAACTATATAGAGCATATTAGTTGATGCATTTTTAAACCATCCTTCTTATAGCAAACTTTAAAAATGATATAATGAAGACAATTCAGGAGTTTTTATTTTTGGAACTTGACAGTTTTAGAATGTTGGTTATTATAGTAGTATATTTGTAGTTTTTGAGTTTTTTTCAAGTTACAAAGACAATGACTAAAAGCAGATTAGGCATTTCTTGTCTTTTCAGGAAATTCTAGGATCGCCAAATACTTTGAAAATGATTTGGGTAAAGATAGCAAAACAACTTGATCTAAATACAAGTGCAAATGCTTCCTGTTAAACATTTAGCTGTTTTAATTTTCTTGATTTATGTTAGACACTCATGTGATGCAGAAATTGAGCAGCAGCAAATTTTTGTGCGGTTAGATCATGTGATATTGGTCTTCCTCCAGTGCTGCTTTTGATCTTGGAGGTAATCCCTTGTAATCACAAACTTTAAAGAACCTTAAGATTATACTTTCTAAGCTGATATATTTTGCATTAGTAAAAATATATAGGATTAGAAAAGACACTGTATGAAACTCATGTAGATTTTTTTTTTCTTGTTTACATTTGACTTTGTATTTCATATTTTGAGCTTTGGTTGTTTATATTCCACAGGCTGATAATTTCTTTTTAACTAGTGGTTGTACTATGTGAAAAATTATAGGTTAAACTTGAATGAGCCCCTGTTTTGTTTTGTCTTTTATCTCTTCCAATCTTTTATATTTTGAAAATGAGTGTTATTCCATGATATCAAACTCTCTGTGAATCAGTTATTCCTCATGAGAATAGAAATTGTTACTATAGTTTTTAAGTCAGGATTTATTCATATATCTCTTTGGTGCTCTAGTTTGACCTTTTTGCAGAACTGAAGAGGTTTGTAGGCACAATAGTATCTTCACATTTTACAGCACTATTAAGAACACTGATAGGTTAAAGAAAAGTAATCTAGGTTATATGTGTATATATATCCTCACACACACACACATATATATATATATATATCTTATATATATATATATAAGATTCTATTCATTTATTCATGAGAAACACAGAGAGAGAGTCCGAGACACAGGCAGAGGGAGAAGCAGGCTCCATGCAGGGAACCTGATGTGGGACTCAATCCTGGGTCTCCAGGATCAGGCCCTGAGCCAAAGGCAGACGTTTAACTGCTGAGCCACCCGGGCTGTCCATATATATTTTTTTACATTCAAGTAGTCCATTAAAAATATTAACACTAGACAAATACAGACTTTTCTAGTTAGTAATGATTGCTTATGTAAAATAAATATCAAATTTCCTAGGTTATTTTTTTGGTGTTTTGCTGAGAAAACATTCCATTTATAAGATACTAAGTAATATTCTGTGTTTTTAGGAAAACCGTAATCTCTCTGTAGAATTTCTTAGAAAGCTTTCATTTGAAACATTGTGATATTTTTGGTTTTGAATCATAATTATCTTTTATTAAACAGTTACATATGAAATTATTCAGAAATCATTGCAGTATTGAGAAGATCAATGAAAAGTTTCGTGAAAACAAGTATTTTTTATAATTAAGTTGATTATATTAATAAAATTTCAGTGTTTGATAGTAGCGAGGAATTCTTACTATTTTTGGCCATGATAATGATATTGTGGTTATGTAAGGAAGTGTCTCTGGTTTTTGCATTTTCTAAGTAAGTGAGGGTAAAATGACAGGAGGTTTGGGACAGGTAAATAATTATATAATTATATAAATTTTATAAATAGAGCAAAATTTGATACTTTAAGTCTGGGTCATGTGTCTATAGGGGTTCATGATTTTAATTTTACTTCTTTTGTGTAGGTTTATACAATCTTATTATAAACATTAATTAGAATTTACCTGGAACTGGAGGAGGGAGTTACTGTTTAATTGGTATATAGAATTTCTATTTGGGATTATGCAGAAGTTCTACAAATGGATAGTGGTGATGGTGGTACCAATTTGAATGTACTTAATGCTACCAAATTACAATTAAAAGTGGTAAAATGGTAAATTTTGTGTTAACACTTTACCATAATGACAAAATATAAATATGTTATAAAAATAACTCCCAAGAATCATACTCTAGGGAAAACTTTTGGAGGCTTATAGTACTTTTTACCTTTATTTTTCTTTTCTGCTTAACTTTTCTCCTTCAGTTTGGAATGAAACAGGAAGGAAAAAGGAAAAATGCCCATGCTATGTCAGCACTTTCTTACTGGGATTGGGTTCTAGAGTGGTATTCTAATAGCATATTAGTGATTTGTGAGATCAGTTTAGTATGTTGCTTCCAGCATTAAAAGAAATTAGAAAATATCAGGTGCGCTGTGTACAGTGAATGTAAATGTGGTTATCATTAAATTTTTCAATTGTATAACATGTATATGTGCATGAGTTGTGGCATAAACTGTATTGTCTCAGTGGAATAGGTATTTTTTAGAAAGGAGTAAAATCAACGTAGAGGATATTGTGACTGCATAGTAACTAGAAGGCAAATGTCAAAGTTTGCACAAAGGGGCTGGGATGATAACTCAGATTTCACCAAAGTTTCAGACCTTAATCAGACAACTAGGAGGAATAATTAACCAAGAAGATCTGACAAGGCTCTTCTATCAGCATATGATGATAAATAATGTACAAAATGAGGGGAGTAGGTTGGAAGGTAACTTGGAGAGGTGATCTGATTTTTGAGCTTTTGTATCAATGAGAAATGAATTGGTAATTACAAACTTTTTTAGGTAGACTTCCTTTATCTTTATTTGCAGGTCTTGACACATAGTTGATACTCTTAAGATATACAAGTATTATTTATGTTAAAAACGTGTGAGAATTTGATGATAAACACTATTTAAAATAGTGGCTAGAGATCATGTCATTTTAGGCCCCCCCCCCCCCTTTTCTGTAATTCTCTGGTTTATTTTTAGCTTGATCACCCACAGGGAATATTTTTCCAGAGGAAGCAAGGGAGAACCAGATTCTAGAGCCAGATAAGACTGAACTCAAATTTTACTTCTACCAGTTTCTGGTTAAGTTGCTTGGAAAGCTTTTTGAGTTTCTGTTTCCTCACTGTGACATTGCCTTGTAGAGTTTTAAGTAAAATGAGGTAACTTAAATAAAATGACTGGTAGTATGTAGTTGCTTAAGAAATGCTTGTTGTTAATGTCAGGTCAAGTCCCCCTTCTTTCACATATCTCATTTTTCCAAAGTCTGTAATCTTAAATTGATTTTTTCTTTGGTTTGGGGATTATTGTCTAATATTTTTCTATGGTGATCCAGAACAATTTCAATGATTAAGAAATATTCTTATTCACAAAATATAACCAAATAATAGATGTTTTCTGTGCTCTAAAAGTGTTTCATTTCCCAAAATATTTTGTAGATGGTGAGTGGTACTGAATTATTTTATTAGACTAGTTCTATTTAGAGAAGTTCATGTAGTGATTATATGAAAGGGGAGTTGAGAGGTCCTGTAATAATCAGTTGTTAATATTGAACCGTTTACAACTTGTGCTCTTATTATTTGTTTACAGCATTTCTTTTCACTCTAACATTGTATGATCTTTTAGAAAACATGTAAGATTAATGGTTAAAGGTATGTCTTTTAACTGCTTAGTTGGATTTATCTTGAAAAAGTACTGAATTTTGTGTATTTGAATAAGTCACTGACAGGAGGTCTTTAACATTTTTTTTTTCCCCTCCGAACAGATGTCTTGGCCTGCAGTGACTCCAACTCCCGTAATCCTTCCAATTTTCTCCTCTACCAAATAAGTTTTTAAAAAGTGACATTTTTATTATAAGTGATTGACTTAATTCAGGCAAACATTGCAGCTGAGGAAAGACTTCATTCCAGTGAGGAACGCTTTGGTATGAATGTTAGATTCTTTATTTTTACTTTGAGAATTTAATGCATGGTTCCGTCCTGCCCCTCTCACCCTGTATTCAGAACAATAAGTCTGTGAAATAAGTTTTCTTCAAGATTAAAAGTTTTGATGCTGTAGTATCCTGAGATATTACACTATTTGATACATTTTATTTTAAATGACATTTAAAAATAGAAGCAATCAGGATTCATCCAGAAAACAGTATGTCTTTCAACAGAGGAAAATTAATTCAGATTGGTTGTATAGGTAATTGCTGAGATGCCTATTGGGACTGTGAAACAAACCAGGTATTAATAATACCCAGAGCCTCTCTGATACCCTTAGGGCTTGGGGGAAGATGAGAAAAGCTGGTGTTATCAGAGTTCAGAAGCCAAGGCTGTGTGGGGGAGCTACAGCCATAACTGGGGCTTCATGATAGGAACTGGTATGTCAAGGGGGACTGTCTAGAGGGAATTGGAGTTACGTAAGACACAAAATGTCTGCCAAGGATGTGTCAGCGAGTGGGGGAAATGGAGGAGAAATACTCTGGCTTCTTCCTCTTTTGCCCTCTATCACTCATTAGTCACTTCTCACTGGCCAGATTTCCCTGGAACTAGAGGGAAAATGGAGTTGCCTGTGATAAAGAGCAGTACAGGCTTACCTGGGGAATGGATCTGAAAGCCTTTGTTACATTGCTAGTATATGATATTCATCAACACCCCTGTGTTCCTGGATAGTATTAGCTATTAAGAAGACCTCGGTAAATAACAACAAAAACTAGTCAACAAACAAAAAATACCTAACAAAAAAAAATCCTCTGTTCTTTTCTTTTTCTTTTACTTTTTTTTATTTTTTTACACACAGTAGAAAGAAATAATTCCTTGAAAACCAGTACTATGGTTAGTGTATGCGTTCAGCAAAAGCATTTACTGAGTGGCACTATTTAGGTAAATAAGTTACAAAGTGGAAATCATTTGGTTCTTGGTTTTGTGGTTTTCATAGTCTACTGGAAGAAACTTTTTAAAATTTATTTTTAAAAGACTTCATTTATTTTAGACAGTGTACGTGCAAGTGGGGGGTGGGAAACGGGTGGATGGAGAAAGAGAGAGGGAGGGAGAGAGAATCTCAAGCAGACTGCATGCTGAGCACAGAGCTCAATGAAGGGCTCAGTCCCACAATGCTGAGATCATGACCTGAGCTGAAACTAGTTTTCAGCTGAACTCTCATTGAACTGCAGTCACTTGCCTAACCAACTGAGCCACGCAGGCATCCCTGGAAGAAACTCTTTTTAAAAGGATAATTTTTAAATTTCAGTAGAATGTGTGACAAGTTAGAGATAGGGGACATATTTTTTGTAGGAGCTCAAGGGAGGAGCTGTTAACGTAGTCTTGTAGTTTTTGGAGTGTTCTCAGAAGTTGGGAAACAGGACTAGTAAGAACTGGTAAAGGGAGGTGGAAGGGAAGCTGCTGGAAGGAAGAGAAGCTTCAACAAAGGCTTGGAAACTTAGAAGAGCTTAAGGCACATGCAAGAAATTTCAGTCACTGTTGCTAGAGCTTCACATTTTAATTCATAAAATAGACCTGGGAAGCCAGGGAGAGGCCAGGATATTTTTATTCTCAAGCTGATAGGGGGCTTTTGGAGGTGTAGTAAAGTGGCCTGATTAACTTTGTTGTAGCTGTACTTATCCTATTAGGGTGAAAGATGGGTTCAGGCAGGTGCCATCTAAAGGTGGGAGACCTATTAGAAGGAATATTATGCTGATCCAGGCAATAGAGGTGTACTGTACATAAACTCTTCAAAGGTGACCTCATGTCTTAGTCATTCACTTCATCTAAGTGCCTGCTGGTACCAAGCTTCTCAGTCCATGCTTCACTTTGATATACCCTCCTTTGATGTTTGAAAATTCAAAATAAATCCTATAACTTTAAAAATAAATAAATGTTCATCCATTTGTCATTTTGATTTCAAATTACATATGCCTCTTTGGATATTTGTTATTTGTTCTTTTTGAGAACCCTAGAGTTAGAAACAGGAATAAGTCACAGACTGTCATTTAGAAGTAGGCATAGGATACACTTACTAATCATACTCTAGTATGGTTTGGAGTGCTGGAAGGGTGCCATGTTCTCCTAGAGCCAGGTTATTCTGTTACTGAAGTGTTATGGGATGCAGCAATTTCCTGTAGAAATTTCCTTGAAACAAATTTCCTGTATTCCCTAATGTAGTTTCTGATATTGAAGAGTGACAGATTTGCAGTGTGACATTTAATTTTAGTAAATATATCTTTTAAAATACCAAAATCCTGCACTTGAATATGATCCACTTTACACATTGATTTTAATGTATATTCTGTAATTCTGATAGTGAATGTGAGATAGATGTTATTATTAGTGCTATTTTCTTTCTTTTTACACTCTGGTTGTCTTAAACTCTAGTTGGACTGCTACTATGTAATAATAGATGAGCAAGACAGTTTTTGTTATCATGAGGCCTATAATCTAATGGTGGGGAGTCAGCAGACATTAATTCATTATACAAGACTTGAGAAATAAATAGAATTCCAGATACTATATTGAGGGAATTAAGAGAAAGAAGTGGCTTTCTTGTGGATTCTTTGGAATTTTGTTACATATACAGGATCATTTCACTTGTGAATAGAGATAGTTTTACTTTTTCTCTCCCAATTTGGTTGCCTTTTATTTTTTTAAATCTTGTCTAATTGCTCTGGCCAGAACTTCCAGTACATTGTTGAATTGCAGTAGTAAAAATGGACATCCTAATCTTCTTGATCTTAAGGGGAAATATTTCAGTCTTTCACCATGAGTATGCTATTAGCTGTGGATTTTTCATAAGTGCCTTTTATCCTGTTGAGGAAGTTCCCTTAATTCCTAATTTTCTAAATGTTTTTATAGTGAAAGGGTGGTTTGGATTTTGCTAAATATGTTTTCTGCATCGTTTGATATGATCATGTGCTTCCTCCCCCCCTTTATTCTATTAATGTGTATCATATTACATGTGATATTGGTGTTGTATTGAATCATTCTTGAATTCCTAGGATCAATTCCACTTGGTCATAATGTATAGTCCTTTTAATATGCTGCTGGATTTGTTTTGCTAGAACTTTGTTGGACATTTCTGATTTTTATTAAGAGCATATTGATCTGTAGTTTTCTTTTCATGTGAAGCTTTAGTCTGTCCTTGGTCTCAGGTGATGCTGGCTTCATAGAAGTAGTTGGGAAGTATTCCTGTCTCAATTTTTTGTAAGAGTTTGAAAAGAATTGGTGTTAATTCCTTAAATATTTGGTATAATTCACTGGTGAAGCCATCTGATCCTGGACTTTTCTTTGTTGGTAGGTTTTTGATTGTTGATTCAGTCTCTAGTAGTTTAGGTAGGTCACTGAGATTTTTCTATTTCTTCTTGAGTCAGTTATTATAATTTAGGTGTTTCTAGAACTTTGTCCACTCCTCTAGGTTATCTAATTTGTTGGCTTAAAATTGTTCACATTATTTTCTTATGATCCTTTTACTTCTCTAAAGTCTCTGGTAATGTTTCAACTTTCATCTGTGATTTTAGTTATTTTTTTTCTAGCTAAAGTTTTGTTAATTTCATCAGTCTTCTCAAAGAACAGCTTTTGGTTTTGTTGATTCTTTTGTGTTTATCTATGATCTTTTATTATTTTCTTCCTTCTGATAGCTTTGGGATTAATTTGCTCTTCTTTTTTTCAGTCCTCAAGGCATAAAGTTAGGTTTGTCGATTTGAGCTTTTTCTTCTTCATGTAGGCATTTAGTTATAAACATGCATCTGAGCATGACCTCACTGCATCCTGTAAGTTTTGATATGTTGTGTGTTTGTTTCCATTCATTTCTAATTTCTGATTTCTCTTGTAATTTCTTCTTTTACAAATTAGTTGTTTAGGACTATTAGTTTCCATATATTTGTGAAATTTCCTTCTGTAGTTGATGTCTAGCTTTGTTTTATTTTGGTCAGAAAAGATACTTTGTATGATTTCAATCTTTTTAAATTATTGATACTTGTTTTGTGGTGTGACATATGGTCTTCTCTGGAGAATGTTTCCATATGCACATGGGATGAATATATTCGGCTCTTCTGTAGACTGTTCTATATATAGCCTATCAGGTGTAGTTGGTATATAGTAATATGTCCTCTATTTTCTTATTGATCTTCTTGCCAGAAGTTTTATCCATTATGGAAAGTAGAGGATTGAAACCTTCACTATTATCGTAGAACTGTTTATTCTTCAGTACTGTTGGATGTTTTTCATTTACTTCAAAAATAATTACAGATAGGGGATCCCTGGGTGGCTCAGCAGTTTCTTGCCTGCCTTTGGCCCAGGGCGCTATCTTGGAGTCCCGGGATCGAGTCCTGCGTCGGGCTCCCGGCATGGAGCCTGCTTCTCCCTCTCCTCTGCCTGTGTCTCTGCCTCTCTCTCTCTCTCTCTCTCTCTGTCTATCATAAATAAATAAAAATAAAAATAAATAATTACAGATAAAGAAGCACTTGCTTCTGCCATTTTGTTATGTGTTTCCTGTATGTCTTACTCCTTTTTTTGCCCCTCCATTACTGTCCTTTTTTGTATATTTAATCGATTTTTGTAGTGAATCAGTTTGATTCTTTCCTCATTTCCTTTTGTGTATATTTTTAGGTATTTCTTTGTGGTTACTAATAAGATGACTACTAATGTACTAAATTTATAACCAGGTAGGTCAAATTGATACCAGCTTAACTGTAATAGTACACAAATCTCTATTTTTAACACCTTCATTCTCTCACCCTTTATGTTGTCTTTGTCATAGATTATATCTTTATATATTGCATGATAAAACCATAGAATTATAATTTTTAAAACTGTATTTTTTTTAATACTTTATTTATGAGAGACCCACACAGAGAGAGGCAGAGACATAGGCAGAGGGAGGAAGCAGGCTCCATGCAGGTAACCTGATCCCGGACTTGAACTTGATCCCGGATCCTGGGATCATGCCCTGAGCCGAAGGCAGAGACTCAACTGCTGAGCCACCTAGGCATCCCCCAAAATGTAATTTTCTTTAAAAAAAAAAAAATGTGGCAACAAGTAAAAAGTACAGTTATAGTGGCCTTTATATTTCTGCATATGTTTACCTTCCTTGGATATATTTATTCATATGACAATGAGTCACTTTATAGTGCTTTTCATTTAGACTAAGGGACTTCCTTTAGCATTACTTGTAGGATGGGTCTAGTGGTAGTGAACTGTTTTTTTTTTTTTTTTAAAGTAGGCTCTACTTCCGACATGGAGTCCATCATGGGGCTTGAATTATGACCCTGAGATCAAGACCTGAGCTGATATCAAGAGTCAAGTGCTTAACTGACTGAACCACCCAGATGCCTCTATCTGGGAATGCCTTAATTTTGCTCTTATTTTTGAAGGATGGTTTTCCTAGATACAAAATTCTTGCTTGACAGTTGTATTAGGCAGGGTTTTCTAGAGAAGCAGAACCAATAATAGAGTATGTGTGTACATACAGGCACACACACATTTATTTAGACATTTATTAAGGAATTGGCTCAGGTGATTTTGAAGGCTGAGACATCCCAAGATCTGTAGTGATAAGTTGAAGACCTAAGAGAGCCAGTGGTGTCATTCCAGTCAGAGTCTGAAGGCCTGAGAACCAGGATTGCTTATGGTATAAGTTTTAGTATAAAAGTTGGTAAGCTCCAGATCTAGGGAGAGCCAGTATTTCAGTTCAACTCCAAAGGCAGGAAAAGACTGTAGGCCTGTCAAAGCAGTCAGGCAGGAGGAGTTCATTCTTATTTAGCCTCCTTGTTTTGTGTTGTTCTTTGATTATCTGGATGAGGGTTACCCATATTGTAGAGGGCAATCTACTCAGTTTGCCAGTTCAAATGTTAATTCAGCCAGAAACACCCACACAGACACATCTGGAATAATGTTTGAGCAAATGTCTAGTCATTCTGTGTCTCAGTCAAGTTGAAACATAAAATGAACCATCTCAAGGTTTCTTCTTTCCGTACCTAAACTTGTTATCCCTGCCTTCTGCCCTCCATGATTTCTTTATTTTTTTTTAATTTTTATTTATTTATTTATTTATTTATTGATTGATTGATTGATTGATAGGCACACAGTGAGAGAGAGAGAGAGAGGCAGAGACATAGGCAGAGGGAGAAGCAGGCTCCATGCACTGGGAGCCCGACGTGGGACTCGATCCCGGGTCTCCAGGATCGAGCCCTGGGCCAAAGGCAGGCGCCAAACCACTGCGCCACCCAGGGATCCCCCTCCATGATTTCTGATGAGAAATTAGCCTTCTGCCCTCCATGATTTCTGATGAGAAATTAGCTGTTACTCTTATTGACGCTTCCCGGTACATGAGGAATCACTTCTATCATGCTGCTTTCAAGATACTCTTTTTGTCTTTGGGCTTCAGTAGTTTTGTTAGAGTGGGTCTCTGAATTTATTTTACTTAGCATTCATCAAGCTTCTTGGATTTGTAGATTCATCAATTTCATCTAATTTGGGAATATTTTTGTCTTCTTTAAATATTCTCTTCATTTCTTTTTCCTCCCCTTGGTACTCCCATAGTATCTGTGTTGGTCAGCTTCATGTCTCTCTGGGTGTCTTAGGTTCTGTTCACTTTTCTTCATTCTTTTATCTCTCAGATTCAGTAACTACAAATATCCTACATTCAGGTTAACTGATTCTTTTCCTCATTGCTGAAATTGCTGTTGGGTCAGTGTAGTGATTTTGTTTTTCATTGTAGTTACTGTGCTTTTCAGTTTCAGCATTTCTGTTTAGTTCCTTTTTGTAATTGCTGTTTTATAATTGATGCTCTAATTTTGTTCATATGTGTTTTTTTCTGAGTTGTTTTTATTTTTTATGTTTTCTTTAAACTTGAGCATATTTAAGACTAGTTTTAAGGCCTTCAGTAAGTATGATGTCTGGATTTCCTCAGGGACATTCTTATCAATTAATTTCCTTCCTTTGGAGGGGCCATACTTTCCTGTTTCTTTCTATGTTTTGTGATTTTTTTTTTTTTTTGGAACAACTGGGCATATAAATATAATGTGATAACTCTGTAAATCGTGTCTCCCCTTTCTTCAAGGTTTGATTTTCTTTTTTTTTTTTGTTTGTGAGGCTCCAGTAGTCCATTTTGCTTAGTGATTTTTCTCAAATCTTTTTTATTTATTTATTTTTTTGCAAAGACTTTATTTCTTGTCATATATTCTCAGTAAATTCTATGTTCCCCAGTTTGTGTTCAGCCAGTGTTTTGACAGAGACTGCCCTGAATGCCAGAAACTATAACAAAAATCAAAAAATTCTAAACAAATAGAAGAATACCTGTCCCAGGGTCTATAGATTATTAGGACAGTCCTTCATTTAGCCAGGCTTGCTCTGAGCCCAGTGGTCAGTCCAAGGTGGAAGCTTAGAGATCTCTCAGGTCTTTTCTGACCTAACATTTTGTTGTGGGCATACATGTTGTCTTCACAGGTCCATTTATACTCTTAATTCCTCAAAGGAATTCTCTCTAGCTTTTGCTCCTGTGACTTAGGTAATTGATTGTATGTTTAAATAGTAATCTTTTGTTCCATGCATCTTTAGGTGGTTTTGTCTGCTGTGTTTTCAAATGACTACTACCTTTTTTGCTTGAGTTGTGAGTTATGCGAAACAGAGATGAGCAGATTGCGTAAGTCCTTCAGGTAGTCTCCAGACAGATGAGAACAGATAGTCACACAAATTTGTGACTCTCTTTTAAAGGTTTTTTGCTGTCTCTGGGACCTGAGTTCCATACTGGGACATAGATTAAGGTTGCTGCCATGCCAGGTTTTGAAATTGTCTTTTTCTTGATTAGTCATTTGCTTGGTTGTTGTAAACCTTTCCCTGTTCTCCAGTTTTAACAAAGCTAGTTTTGACAGCTGAGAGAACTTGAAGTTCCCTACTTTGCCATTTTGCTGACTTTATTTTTCATTGTGGTTTGACTTGTATTTTTCTGATGACTAATTATGTGCATCTTTTTAGGTGTTTATTGGGCATTTGTATATATTCTTTGGAGATTTGTTTATTTAGATCCTTTGCCCAGTTTTTAATTGGGTTGCCTTTCTATTATGAATTTTGAGGTTCTTCATATATTTTAGATACAAGTCCCTTATTATATAAATGATTTAGAAACATTTTCTCTTATTCTGTGGATTATTTTTTCACTTTGTTCAAGTGTTGAGCTGTACTTTGAAGCCCAAAATTTAAAATTTTAGTCCTGTTTATCTATTTTTTTCTTTTGTTACTTGTGCTTTTGGTATCATAGCTCCAAAGTATACTTAAGGGGCAGGCGGAGAAAAATGAGATAGTAAACTGCTGCTATCTGCTATAAGAATGACCTCTGGGTATTTGCATGTTTGACTTTTGAATGCTGATTGTAGGAGTCAGTGAGTTGTGTGGAATTATGGTTAGGTTTCTCGCAGTTACAATCCATTTTACTTATCATTGCTTTCCCTTGGTAGTTGTTATAGATGTTTTCTGTGGTATCTGCTCATCCTAGGCCCTGTCTGAGAATTGATGCCTCTGCTTCAAGAATAGGCCTCTGTAGCCATGTTTGTAAAGTAGGACCCTCATATTCCCAGTACATATAGCTGTTGGGACCATAGGTAGACCCCTATGCTAAACTGGGCTAAGCAGTTTTTCAGTAATTTGAAATTGTTGGAAGGAAAAGATTCAAGTTAGATTCTATTGGGATTTTCTCCTAGAAAAATGTGTATTACTGAGGCATGGACACCATGACTAGACTAGCCTGTGGTCATAGAGAAACAGTGAAGGAGACTGGTGTGCAGAGACCAAAATGAAGTCCACTGCCAGAGACAAACTGTCTATTACCTTTGAGAGATAGTTTTGTTCCGGAGGGTTAGAATAGCTTTAATTCTTAGCAGCTTTGTATGTAGTACCCAAATTCCAGCTCCCACTGTAATTCCTACCTATCAGTTCTGTGAGATACATTTCTTTTTAATGTAAGTTTTCTTAGGGGGCTAAGTTCCTTTGTATAGGTTTCTATTGTTTCCATCCAGAAAACCTTGCCTAAGAGAATGGCATGTTAGGATGGAAATATCCACTAAGCAAACAAAAGGAGTGAGGAGACTTTCTGTGAGATGTTTAAATACTTTTAACTTGTAATGCTGGGCAGTAACAGAGTGGTGATGATTATTTTTAACGTGGATTTGAGTGCTTACCTGTGATTGAAATTTAATTAGGCATGTGTTTTACATTGCTTATGTTTTTTGGTGTACTGACTTTTTAATTTAAATAAGTTTTCTTTGAATATAATAAAGTGAAAATAATTTAGCATTATCTGTAAAACTGAACATGTGTGTAACCTGTGACACAGTTTCACTTCTAATTATGTAAGAAAAATTCTTGAATGTATGCACCAGGAGATGTGTTCAAGAATGATTTGTTAGAAGCATTATTTTTAATAGCCAGAACTTAGAAATACTCAAATATACATGCAGGAGAAAGGATGAAGTTGTGGCATATGTTAAAGTTTTTATATAGTCCTATATTGAAGTGTTATAGAGTACTGCAAATGAATGACCTGTAACCACATATATCCGCACTGTCTTAGAAACATATAATATTGGTGAAAATAATGTGTCTTCACTGAAAAAACACACATACAGGCATACCTTGGAGATACTGCTTGGTTGGTTCCAGATCTCTTTAATAAATAGATATTGCAAGATAACAAATCAGATGAATTTTTTGATTTCTCAGTGCATATAAAAGTTTATGCTGTATTATCATCTATTAAGTGTGCAACAGCATGCCTAAAAACAATGTACATACCTTAATTAGAACATACTTCATTGCTGAAAATTTTCAACCATCATCTGAGCTTTCAGTGAGTCATAATCACTTATCACAGATCACCATAATAAATATAATAATGAAAAAAGTTTGAAATATTGTGAGAATTACCAGTGTGAGACAGAGACACAGTTTTGAGCAGCTGTTGGGAAAATGGCGCTGATAAACTTGCTTGATGCAAGGTTGCCACAAACCTTCAGTTTGTTTAAAAAAAGGAGGGGGGGCAATATCTGTGAAATGCAATAAAATGAAGTACTATAAAATAAGGTATTCCTTGTAGTATGATTCTAAGTTTAATGGGAAAGTTGAAAACCAGTTAAAAACTAAACATATTGTTTAATTATACAAAAACAGGGTAAAACGTTAAGGAAAAGTAAGAGATAGGATTAAGACAAAAATTAGGATAGTAATTTCCTATGTGGGTTGTGGGGCAGGTTAGAAAATTAGGGATGAACACATTAGGAACTTAAAGATAATGTTCATATTCTACTTTCTAGGCCAGAGATGAGTTTATCATATTTACTTTATTATTGGGCTTTATGATATGGATTACATGTATTCTTTTTTTTTTTTTTTTTTTTAAGATTTTATTTATTCATGAGAGACACAGAGAGACAGAGACACAGGCAGAGGGAGAAGCAGGCTCCATGCAGGGAGCCCGATGTGGGACTCGATCCCGGGTCTCCAGGATCACAACCTGGGCTGAAGGCAGCGCTAGACCGCTGAGCCACCCGGGCTGCCCCTGATTACATGTATTCTTATCAGATTCTCTACACATACCAAATACCTCATCATGGAAAGTTAAAAACTTCTATAAATATGTTTGGTATAAAGATTTTTTTTTTTTTTTTACAAAAAAATAAACTTCATAAGAACAAAGCATTTCTAAAACTGAAATAATTACTAGCCTTTTAAAATCCAGTGTTCTGGGGCAGCCCAGGTGGCTCAGTGGTTGAGCGCTGCCTTCAGCCCAGGGCCTGATCCTGGAGACCGGGGATCGAGTCCCATGTCAGGCTCTCTACATGGAGCCTGCTTCTCCCTCTGCCTGTGTCTCTGCCTCTCTCTCTTTTCCTCTGTGTCTCTCATGAATAAATAAACAAAATCTTTTAAAAAAAATAAAATCAAGTGTTTTCTCCACACTTCACTGTTTATTTGCCTCATACATAACCTTCTCGGGCCCCAAATCTCAAGGTTTGCTTTTGACTTCTTCATCCTCAGATTAATTTAATAATTTAATTTACAGGTATCCAAGTGCTACAGGTATTGTAATAAACAAAGCTTATAATGAGCACTTTCTGAAAATAAATGAACGAAGCTGTCTTTATCTTTTCCTTTCTCAAAGCATCAAGTCATTCAACAAGTTCTTTCTATTCATATCAATATGCCTAGGTGAATCTGTGTTTTCTGTTTATAGAGTGTCTGGATTTCGAGTCCTTAACATGCTTGTAGTGTTTCCTGACTGGCTTTCCTGTCTGTATTCTTCCCACTTCTTAGTTCATTCTTCTTCCCTTTTTTTTTTTTTAATATTTATTTATTTATATAAGAGAAAGAGCGTGTGTGCTAACAGGCAGGGATGTGTGAACACCAGGAGGGAGGGGCAGAAGGAGAGGAAGAGAGAATCCCAAGCAGATTCTCTGCTGAGCAAACATAGAGCCCAATGTGGGGGTGGATCCCATGACCCTGAGTCAGGCACCCAACTGACTGAGCTACCCAGATGCCTCGTAGTTCATCCTTTTTACTGAGACTAGATTAATCTTCCTAAAACATTGATTGATCATTTTACAAATTTCCTCAGAAACCTTTAATAATAAAATCTTTAGGTACATGTTCTTTAGGTAGGGTACCAGTCTTCTACAAACTGGCTTTTACCAAGGGTCCACACTCCTATTTGAAAGTGGGAGGTTGGAGGGAGGCACACAGACAAACCGACATACCTCTCTGACTGGCTGCTTAGCCTTGGGGAATGAGGGTGAGAGGTGTGGAGGTAGCCTGCCTAATGTTCTTACTTCGCACTGCTGATAGCCTTCAGACTCCCTCTAGTTTCAAATAGAGCTTTTTTGTATTTGGACCATTCTCAGAGAAACTCTTGTATTTTGCAGGAAATGTGGTTTTTGTTGTTTGTGCTCCAGTTAAGATTTTGTTTTCAGTCTTTCTGGTAGTCTTCATAGTTTCCAGTCTACCTTCTGGTTTTTCAGTCTGGTCAGTGTTGGAATCATCCATGGAATTATCATTGTGCCACCTGATACAGGTTCTTTTGTGCCAGTAACAGAAATTCATATAAGACTGCTTAGCCCAAAATAGAATTATATTTAAAAACAACAAAGGTATTTCATAGAACTGATGAGTGAGAATTACAATTGATCTTTTCAGGAAGTTGAAAATCAGGAAACTATATATTTCAGATCTAATTTTTGTAGATTTGGTATGAAATGAGGAGGCTACGATGTATGTTTAGTCCACTATCCTGATTCAATCTAATTTCCAGTTTTAGAGTCAGTTTGCTGAGTAGATTCCTTTATAGATAGGGAGTTTGGTAAAAGGTATTTCCATCAAGAATGTCCAGTTGTGTATCTCTAGCCTACTTTGTATGTAGAAGTGACCAGTTTAGAGGTATTTAAATAGGAACCTTCCACAGGTGAGGACATTAGTTGAAATACTTAAAGTAAGATATTTAAAACTCTGTATGGTATTGAAAGTTTTAAGAAGTGTGTATACCAAGGATAATAATTTTGAAGCTTCTAGGAAAAATAAGTTTTATAAAGTTAGAATTATTCAGTATACTAATCAATGTCAAGAAAAATGGAGAGAAGTTTACCTATTTTAAGGTATTAATTGTTTAGTTTATGTGTGTTGTTGTGGGGAAGCTATATTAACAGCCATTAACCCCTAAATTTGTGCTTAATTCACAAAAGTAAAAGCCATCAAAAAGAACTCCCAACTGGACAGTATTATGCTGAGTGAAGTAAATCAGTTGGAGAAGGACAATCATTATATATGGTTTCACTCATATGGGGAATATAAAAAAGAGTGAAAAGGATTATAGGGAAAAGGAGAGAAAATGAGTAGGAAAAATCAGAGAGGGTGACAAAATTGAGAGACTCCCAACTCTGGGAAATGAACAAAGGGTAATAATGGAAGGGAGAGGTGGGCGGGGGAATGGGGTGATGGGCACTGAGGGGGGCACTTGACGGGATGAGCACTGGGTATTATACTGTATGTTGGCATATTGAAGTCCAATAAAAATATATATATATACACACACACACACACACACATATATATATATATACACGAACTCCCAACAACTGTTTACCTGGTTTTTGTGTATCAGAATATATAGAAATAATTGGGCTTACAGCAGAAACATGAAATATTTCTATTTGGACATTTTGTTGCCTTGAATTTTTTTGTTGTATATAGTATTTGATTATAGTAGTTTAATCTTTTCAGTAACTATTCAGGAAATTAAATTTAGGTATCTAAGTGATACTAGGACCTTTACCCATAAAATGTACTTTAAAATCTGAATTCACATTTTCTGAATAAGTTAACTGTGAAAATTATTGTGAATGTTACTGGAGAGAGAAAAATGGATATAATGTCCTATCCAATGTATTTTTTTGGAACATAAGACTCAGTTTTCATATGTGATAAAAATATGTTGACAGTAAAATGGAGATAGTGCATGACCTGTAATTTTTTTCTTAGTGTTATAAAAATAAGTGTTTAAAATACAGTGTAATTAAAAGTTATAATAACTATTCATGATACCTTTGATTTAAATTATGTCAAATTAGATAACTTAGATTAAAATTGCATTTATAATTATATGGAAGTTTATAATTTTTAAACAAAAAGCATTTACCAAAAATTATCCCAAAGTTTAGAAAACCCACTAATTTAAATTTAAAAACTTAAAATAACCTTTAATGATTTTTATTTCTTTGTTAGAGAACTTAAAAGCAAAAGTAATAACCCATATTTCTTTACATGTAAATGGCAATCAAAAGGTGACTGAAAATTAATGACTTTATTTTAAAAAAATACAGTTCTTAAAATTTTAGATTAGATTTTTTTTTGTTAAAGGATTAGTACAAATGATAAGAATGGCGTACTCATAAAATTCATAAAGATGATTTAAATTCAGAATATTTAATTTAAGATAATTTAAGCTCAAATGTATAATTATGAATAGTTATGGCTCCTAACTATATAGAATTTGAAATAAGTCCTATAACCTCTTTAGATAATTTTCGTAATTAGGTGAGAACAAGGCATGAACTATCTCCTCCATTTCATTTTCTTGCTAATATTTGCAATTTAATACTAGAGTTACTCCTTAATTGCTGAAAGAGTTGTCTATAACATGGTTACCAATTATTTTTCTATAATACATTGTATAATTTTAAATGGTTACCAATTTTTCTATAATACAATGTATGATTTTAAAGATTTTATTCATGAAATGAGTTGGTTAAAAAGTTGTAAAAGAACAGTTTACTAATGGTGTGTGTATGTGTAAAGGTAGAGTTAATTCTTTGGTAGATTCAGTGTTTATGGAAAAGAATAGCTGATTAAACCTAGACATTTATTAGAATTAGCTTTCCTTCATGCATAACATCTATGACCCTCTAACAAAGGAGTGACGTTTTAGTTTGAGCAAAAAGGGTGAGACCCTTAACCTGTACCCTTTTTTAGCACTGGCTCTGTGAGGATGTAGTACCAACATGGTACATTCTTTTCGAGTTGAATTTTAGGAAGATACTATGGAATGGGAAAGAATTAGCACAATTATTTTAAAATACCCATTGCTGAAGAAAATTAATGATTGCTCTTAGCAATTTTTGGTTCTATTCCCAAATCTCCATGTAGATGAGTTTATTGCCTTTTGCAGCACTTATTAGGAGTGTTTCAGTGGGAAAGCTTTTGATTATTTGACTAAGGATGTTAATCTTCAGATGTCAGTAATTTTAGTTATTAGAGTGTCCCTAAGGTAAGCTTAAGGGATGAAACGTACTAACCTTTATTTCCTCCCAATTTTAAGCCATTTGCAAATGTTTATGATGAATTTTGGCTTTGTGGCTTGTTCTTATGGGTGCCATTAAAAGCTCTTTGATTTGCTTTAACTTAAAAATATATTTTAAAGACCATTGATTTTTAGTATTATTTAAAAAATTTATTTACCTATTCACTTCCATGTTTTACATAAGGATCGGGAAGTATCATTGAGAAACTAAGAATTATGGGAACATTTTCTACATATATGTATGTAGATATGTATGTGTATGTATATGTGGATATGTTTTTGAAGCCTGCTTTTTCTCTCCACAAAGAAGACTGGAAGCACCTGAGAAGAATACACACAAATTCGATTATAACCTTGAATAAAAACTCAAAAGGCACCATGGGACATTTTTTCTTTTATTACAATAGATGGATGATCGGTTAAACTTGGTGTGGGTGTCAAAATTTTAAATTATAGGAGGGTGCCAGGGTGGCTCAGTTGGTTAAGTGTTTGACTCTTGGTTTAGGCTCAGGTCACGATTTCATGGGTTGTGAGATTGATCCCCCATTGGGCTCTGTCCTCAGGACAAAATTTGCTTGAAGATTCTCTCCCTTTGCCCCTCCTTCCACTCAACGGGTGAGCGTGTGTATGCATGTGCGTACATGCTCTCTCAAATAAATAAATATTTAGCACTGGCTCTGTGAGGATTTTTTAAATTAAAAACTTTTTTAAAATTATAGCCTGACTCTTGTATATTGTTGAAGCAATGTATTGAAAAAAAAACCCCACAAAACTTCATGAATTTGCAGCTTAAATCCATCTTTATTCTAAACCACAAAGTTAAGGTGTCTTGTGTCTTTTATGTCTCAGGCATTAACTTAGAATCAACATATCTACGGAATAGTTTAGAGGAAACTTTCTCTTATTTAAGGACCTTGGTTTGACGATCTCTGCCATTCTCATCACTTTTCCTTGATGGATGTTGTAACAGCTTAGCCCAGGGTTTTTTTTTTTTTTTTTTTCCTATTTAAATTATTTTTCCATATCCTGAGTGAGATGTAATACCATTTAAATCTTAAGATTCAATATGCAATAAAATTTTTAAAAATCTTGAATTGTTTGAATTTGGTTAATACATCATTTTGTTTAGTTTATTTGCTATGTATGCCTAGTGATTGTCCTTTCAATTGCATGTGATGGAGAATGATGCTAAGCAGCAGCCATTGATTAGATTTTGGATATCTTTTTCTATTTTCTATTGTTATATTTATGTATATATTTGTATATGTTTGCTGACATGTTCTTTCAATTTTTAAGCTTTTAGCTATTATTATATCTGTTCTATAAAACCAAGATCCCATCAGGTTATTGTGATGCGTCAATTAGATGTGTGTTATACCTTTGAAAATGACCAAACACTTAGATATTAGTTATGGTTCTTCCTCAGGATGTGTGATGCCCATAATTTCTTGTTTTTCAAGTAGGTTTGAATTTACATTTGATTTCTGCTAGATGTCTGAGCACGGTCTTTTAAATGACCTGCATTTAGAAATAAAAGAAACTTCTGCTTAGATTTGATAGATAAAGTATGCTGAAGTATTATGTAGTTTACTTCACGTTGTAAAGGACAGTTAATGGAAATTGGAATCCTGTTCATTTCAGTATAATTGAAGATATTTTCAGCCTGTGCTAAGATAAAAATGTATTTCTTATTTCATAAACTTCTACATTAAAAATAACTCTAACTTAATAAACTAAACACAGTTTAGTGTTTAGTAGCAGTATGGGCAGAGTTTAGTGTTTAGTGGAAGTATGGACAGAATGTTTCCACTGGGAGAGGAAATCATTAGCTCTTAAAACTTGGTCTTCAGTAACTCTCTTTACTAACTCTGTTTCTATTTTGTTTATTTAGAGTACATCTAGCCCAAGTTGTTTGTTTTTAAAAATGATGGTGGAAAATGCTAGTTTGGAATTGTGTTGTAGTAATTGTGGCGGGATATAGCCTCTGCACTGGTAATGAATTAACCATGTGTTTACCTATATCTTTATTATCTGTTTTTTCTTACATCTTAGATTGTCCAGTTGCATCTTGCTAAGCTGGGAGATTTTCAACCATTATTTATTTGAATATTTCCTATACTCTGTTTTTTCTTTTAAATTCTTTTCTAATCTTGATCTACTTTTTTGTTTTGTTTGAGGATTATTTATTCATGAGAGACACGGAGACAGAGACCTAGGCGGAGGGAGAAGCAGGTTCCCTGGAGGGAGCCTGATGTGGGACTCGATCTCAGGATCCCAGGATCCCACCCTCAGTCGAACACTCAGCCGCTGAGCCACCTAGGTGTCCTGATCTACTTGTGTTTTAGAGCATTGTTAAAGCGTGATCTTCAGATCAGTGTTGGTCTGTAAATTTATTTTATTGGTATGTGATGAATTAAGGACAGAAATTTGAAGTAAACTTTTAGAAACCTTTAATGACAACTTGATATTCCTGTGACATCCAAGCGTAAGATTGTCTAAAGAAGAAACTCACTTTTGCATTTTACAGTTTTTGTCTTCAATGGATTGGCAATTTGAAAAATGACTCTTCAGACAGTTTCAGAATTATTTTGTTAGACCTTATTCTTTGTATTTTTTACCTGCTCTTACACATTTTTTCTTTCTCTTTATGAACTGAATTTTAGATAGGTTTTAAATGTCTTTTTAATTCTTGCTCTACTTTTATTGACTCTGCTGTTTAACTTTTACCCTGAATTAAAACTTATGTTTTTATTTCTTGAGGATTTATTTAACTTATAAATATGTATTTTTAAACTTTTCTATTGATTGGAACATTTTTATTATATAATCTGTCCACTAATTGAAGAATCTGTAGTGTAATCCTGCTGTCTTATTTGTATTGACTCATTCATTGTGTCTAGTATCCTTGGATGTTTTGTGACTTTTTTTTTTTTTTAGTAGACTTTTTTGAAAGTTGCTGGATTCTTTGAGGCCTGAATTGAAGTTATTTCTTTCACCAATAATTTGCCTATGTTTCCCCCAGATGCCTGGGGGGTATACTAACAGTTTAAGAGTACTTGAAATGACATTGTCATATGAGATTTATTGAATATTACACGTAGTATGATTCAGTCTGAGAACCTTTGTGAAGGTTACGTTTTGTGGTTACTCAAGAGAATTGATTAAACATTCTTGCAATAACAAAATTATAGAGGTGGAATATAGGGGTTGCCAGGGGTTAGAGATGGTCGGCTCTAGGAGTAGGTATGCCTTTAAGGGATAACAGGAGGGAGATCTTTGTGGTGTTCTTCACCTGAGGGTGGTGGCCCTTTGGAATAACAGCTTTATATAGGTGTTTCCTTTTGACAGACTTTTAGAGTCTATCTCCTGAACCTCTGTAGCCATCAAAATGTACGCCCAGTTTTCTGCAGTGCAACACACATTCTCACGATAAAAGCTGGTTTCTGATTTTGTTTATTCTACTTTTGTTTATGGCTTATGTGAATACTGTACTTTCTTGCTAGCTAAGCAGTTCTTTAAAATAGATTTTTCCACTAACTTTTAGAAGTAATATCTAATAGTCAAGGTGTCTAGTCTGCCATACGCTGGAAATCAATGTCCCCATCTATCTACAATTTTGTTTCTTATCAAATATGTTGCTATTTTGCGCCTCAGCTTTCTTATATTTTTGTTATTATAATAGGTATTTTTCTTTATCTCCTTGGTCTGTCAGACTTATTGTGTAGGCCCATCACAGTCTATGCCCAGTTATGTTTTCTAATCTCTTTTTCCCCTGTTCTTTCACTAGCCATATTATGGTTTATTAAAGACATCTTATATTATGGTTACCATTCTTTTACTCATGTCATTCCATCCTGCTTAATGCTATCTCTTCTTTTGACTCCCAACTGCTGCTTCTAGCACTGCTGACATTTTAGGCTGAATAATTCATTTCTGTAGGGGCTCTCCTGTGCATTTTAGGATGTTAGCTGCAATCCTGGCCTCTGCCCATTAGATGCAAATAGTGACTTCCATTTGTGATAACCAAAAGTGTTTACAGACATTGCCAAATGCTCTTTGTAGGTGATGATGTCTCCTATAGTTGAGAACCACTGTCGTAGCCCTATATTGATTTGAACTCAGTTGAAGAGCCTAATCTGATTTTCTGTGATTGTGGCTTTTACCTTTGGATTTTTGGTAGTACATATTATCTTGATTATATACTTGCCTCTTCTTAAATTTGGTTGTCAATTTCTTTGTCTCTCTCCCTTCCTCCCTGTCCTGTGTGTATTTGTCTTATTTGACCAAGTTTTAGAGTATAGGGACTATATATTTTACTTTTTTGTTTGTTGGCTGTTTTGGTTAATCCAATACACATATTAGTAGTTCTAAATATATCGGTTGGTTGCCTTTTTCCTGTTTTTCTCTTTTTATAAGGTAGCAGTGGGGGCTTAGGAAATTGAATCACTCTAGAAAATGTGGAGAACTTTGAGGTGTTCCAAATTATGAGACTATAGACAATAGAGTTAATACCAATGTAAGAATGGTATATGTATCTAGTAATAGCTCTAGAAAATTCAAGACAATGCAAGATAGTTGTTAAGATATAAGAAAGATGTAATTTCTGTTAGATATATCCGTTATATAAGTAACCAGAAAAATGTGCAGTAGAGTAGAAAAAAATTGACTGAGAAATATAGAAAGTGGAAGGATTTGTAGAAGCATGAAGTACGAATGATTAGTTCTACGGAGTGATATGAACAAAGTAATCAATATGTCAGGGTAAATTGTTAAGAATGATGGATGTAGCATCTGGCTAGGAGTGACTTGTATAAAGCTGACAAATGTGATATGTGAATGTTAGTAAGTTGAAAACAAGAGGGGCACAGAGAGGTTAGCTTCTTACTACCAACTAAAGAGAAACCTACATGTTTTGGGGAAGATAAAGCTCAATTATAGATTTTCCCCCACTTTTTTTATCATCAGCAAATTCTAAGTAAAAAGTGTAAATTGAAGCCTGAATCGGACTACTTTTATAAGGTACTTTTTCTTATCTAGGCCAAAATCTTCATGAAAAATAATTGTAAGTATATAGTACCTGTTCATTGTAGAAAAATTAGAAAGCAATGAAAAGTATGGGGAAAATGAAAGTTAGTTATAGTTCCCAAAGCCTAAACCACTATTATCATTTAATTTAGTTCCATTCTCTTGAATTTTATATGATCTGTCTCTCTCTGGATATAGGTATATGATATGCCTATGTGTATGTATAAATATATACTGCATATACATATATGTATGTGTCAGTGTGTAGCTATATTATATAAAATAGGGATTATTTTATATGAAATGTTTTATAGCCTGTTCTTCACTTAACATTTGAACACTTTTCCATATCAGTAAAATTTTAAAGTGTGATATTTAGTGACTATCGGTAGCATTCTATTCTGAGATTATCCCTAAATTTATTTAAACATTTATTTAACCAGTTAGGTTTTCTTTCACATATACAAACATGTAAGTACATGTACTAATAATTTGCAGTGAACCCCTAATGAGAAATTTTGAGTGCATCCCCCATTTTCTTCAAAAAGTTGTTACCTGCACTGCACTGTGTGTCTTAGTTTGCCCTACAAAATTTATTTTACCTGTCTTCCTTAGTAAGAAGAACCTCAGTGTTGTACCTGGGCATTATTACCAAAGTTGGAGACAGCGTTTCCTAGCCTCTGAAATGTTTAGGTGTTGCCAAAGGACAAAGCTATGGTTTGTAAGTTGTAACCTGAAATAATACATGAGAATTAAAGGGAGCAGGGTGGGCCTTTTCCTCTGCTTCCTTTTTCTGTTGCCTACAACATGGATGTATTCACCAGAGTGCTCATAGTCTTCTTGGATCAGAAATAGTATGTGGTAGAGCAAAATGATGGAAGGAACTTGGGTCCTCAATGGAGCTGCCACATCAGTTTCTGATGGTCTATTTCTGGACATTTCCATGAAATTCTCTTTTTTTCCTTCTTGTTTAAGTCATTATATTATTACTTAAAAACAGTTTTTTGGGTGGCCCGGGTGGCTCAGTGGTTTAGCGCTAACTTCAGCCCAGGGCCTGATCCTGGAGACCTGGGATCGGGTCCCATGTCGGTCTCCCTGCAGTGGAGCCTGCTTCTCCCTCTGCTGGCGTCTCTGTCTCTGTCTCTGTCTCTCTCTGTGTTTCTCATTAATAAAAATAAATAAAATCTAAAAAAACACAAAACATTTTTTGGCATGGGAAAGGCATGACCTAATCCTATCTGATAAGGATACTATTGTTTAATACTCTATGTAGTAATGTGATAGATCAAATATAAGAACATGCACTATGTCCTGGTAGATTTTAGTTCTATACTGCAAACAAAAATCTACTTTGAGACAGGAGAGAGATAATTGGTATTTGAAGGAAAGTACTTAAAATGGTACATAATTTCTGGATATTTTTGATAGCTCTATTGCTAAATTTTGTTCTCAAGTGCTTTTAATAATTATTACAAATATTATTTTAGAAAACACTTGGTAGCCTTTAGGCAAAAATAAACCTCCTAAAAACCCAAAACAGAACTCACAAAACAACCACAAACCATTGAGGATTGTATATTGTATTGTATCTGAATAATCCCTCCAAGCCCTATGAATTTTTAATATTATTAAGTATCTTGGCTAGTCACGTTGACAAAGTCGGCTCGTAAATGTGACTTTTAATGTTCTCTTACTAACTTTATTGGAAGAATCTTAATAAATAAAAAAACATTTTTGTTACTGTAGACTTTTTTTTAGTATTGATTCTAAGAAAGTTATTCATAACTTAAGTGAAGAATACACATTTAAAAATGAATAAATATTTTTTTGAGCAGTTTTAGGTTTACAGAAAAATTGAGCAGAAAGTACAGAGTTCCCATATACCCCTTTCAAGGGTATACATTTTTTTTCCTAGGGTATTCCACTGCGTATAATGTTACACACATAACAGACTTTACATCTCTGAACCAAATCTGTGCTATTTTATAAGAGGAAAACCATGTACTACTAAAAATTATTTTATTCTACCCTAAGGTTTGCCATCCTCAGCACTATTAACATTTTAGGCCAGATGATTTTCTGTGGGGGTCTCTTCTGTGTATTATAGATATTTAGCAGCATCCTTGATCTCTACCTACTAGATGCCATTAATATTCCCCAGTTATAACAACCAAAAATGTATGCAAACATTGCCAAATGTCCCTTGGGAGGGAAATTGTTTCCCAGTTGAGAACCATTGCTCTACCCAATTTATGACAGTTTAGGATTTGATACATTTTTTTAGGTTGGGCTCAGATTTAAGGGATCTATAGTTCAAGAACCTTTATGGAGAAGTTGTGTAGATGAAGTTAGAATCTTAATCTTCCCTTCCACTTGAAGACTGTAGGCAATCTTCTCTTCAAATGAACTATATTGTTTGAATTTATTCTCTGTAATGCATAGAAAACCCATATCTCTGTGCACAAGGCTGTTATAGTTTGGGATCTACTATTTCTGGATTTCAGAAGTACTATACTATGGGTATACTCTATAAAACCTTTAAATGTCCAACAAAGACTGATTTATGAGGTCAGTGGTGTTTGGTCTCTATGTGGTGCTCTAATTAGATTGTCAGTATATTCAAATTGTGGCAGTTAAGTGATCTCATGTATTCTATCAAGGACTTTGAGCTTCTCAAATTGAGGATAGCATTAAATGTCAGCCAATCACTTTGTCCTTCAAAGGTTTTGCCTTCATATCAGAAATCCTGCCAATTGTAACAGCTTGTGTGTCAGTTCCAATAGAGGAAGCTAGCCTCTGTTAGCTTGCACTTACTTAGTCCACTAAAGACTTCTAAAAACTTTACGTAGTTTACAGCTAATAATGTCCACTTGCCATTGCTACTTTGTGCAATTATAAAACCTTGTTCACTAGTAATGAAATCTCATCTATAATAATTATTGTTTTACCTCTGCAGAGAATTTCCAAACACTTGGGGAAAATAGGAAAGCTATCAGAAAGGCAGTGGCACCATTATACTGTAAGTATTACTTTGGAAAAGAAGTGTAAATTAAGAATATTTTAAGTATCCAGTTGTTTGGGGAAAATATGTAGGCAAAGATATTATATGTAAAATATAGAGCAGGATATATTATAATCATATTAATAATTTATAAGAACTAATCCAATGCAGTCCTTTAAAAATTGAAAATGTGTTCTTATGTATTGAGATGAGGATTTTACCAATAGCACTGAAAAATATTTCTAATTCTAACAAGGATTGATCTAGTTTATGTACATTTGCTTATTTAAAACTATCAGAATCCTGAAAATCATTGTAGTTTTGTAGGCTTGTGATTTGTTTGGGTGACTTATTGTTTAGGTTATTTTGCAGAATTATTTATTTGCTGATTTATTTATGTATTTCATTATTTATTTATTTGATTATTTAGTAAATTATTTATCTGATGAATTATTAATACATCTTCATGACATGCTTTAAATTATTTATAACTTAATTTTGAGTTTATTGCTTTTAGAGCCTGCATTGTTACTGACTAGTTTTGATTTTTTTCTTTGCAGTTCTTTAAAATTAAAGTATTAGCTCTAAGGCAAAAGTGTATTCATTGCAATGCCCAAGGACTTTTTTTTTTTTTTTTTTTTTTAGTAATTTATGGTAGAGTTGAAATTTCAGTTATGCTTTGTTTAGCTCTAAATTTACCTGTTTAGGGTTACTGATGATAGAATGTTTATGTGTTGTGTGCATACTCATTGTAGAGTCACTTACAAATTAATGATATAGCCTATAGTATGTAAACTGAGATTGAACTTGTAAACCTCAGTCCACATTATCCTTTGTATCTCTAAAGGGCAGGTCTGTATTTCTTACTTGCTTTAGAATAACTAATATAGTCTTGTTATTTTCTTGTAGGGGCAAATCTATTTTACCACTGGGATATTTTTAGGAAAGTTCAGAGAAATGAAGTCCAACTTAGATTTGGATCCCTGAGATATAAATTTGACTAATGTAGCCTTTGTTTTTGTTTTTTTTTTAATTCTCATTATAAGTGTATTTAGCAAACAATGTTATATTGAGACAGATTTTTATATCCGTCATGGTGACATATTTAATGTCCTATCTCTTATGGAAAGTTTTTTACCACTTTATTTTATGAACTAAAATGGACAAGGGCCTTTATAAATGAAAGCTATAATTTCTCTGACTTTCGGTAATAATTCTCTTATGTAACATTTTTATTTTTAAATAAGATATTTCTTTTGTCTGATTTTGTTTTCTAAGGTAGTGCAGTTATTAGGGCTCTCTTATCAAATTGGTTTAATGAATAGGTTAAGTAGATATTTGGGTAAAAGAATGTCATATGTACAACTTAGTCTTCTTCTGTATTTGCCTGCATGAATTACTGTGTACTTTACAGTTTTAACATTGCAGAGAAAGGCAACATTGTACAATTCAAGTTAGGATGCTGTTTTTTAATGTAATTTAATTATTATTATTATTTTTTGAGAGAGTGTGAGCGGCGGGGGCTGAGTGTGGTGGGGAGGCGAAGAGGGAGAAGGAGAGAAAATCTTGAGCAGGCTCTACACCCAGCGCGGATCCCCATGCAAGGCCCGATTTCATGACCCTGAGATCATGACCTGAGCTGAAATCAAGAGTCAGATGCTTAACTGAGCCACCCTGGCACCCCAGGATGTTGTTGAAATATGCTGAAAATGGCCTCTGTAGAGAGGTTTTACTATGGAATGTAAATTATGCACATATATACCCACATTTCTTATTTTGAAATATTGAATATATGAATATTTAATTGGAATATTCCTTTAGCATCTTCATATGTTTGCCTTTAAGGAAGTGGTTTCACTTGATTTATATACATGGATTTAAAAATGTGTGTATTATACATATCTGTGACTTCTGTTTTGGAGATGAACAACCACAAATACTGTCAGATACGGAATTTTATTTCAAAATGTGCTTCAGTATGCCAATGTGGACTTCTTTTGAAGAAAAAAGCTGCCTTCTCCAATGTTGAACAAGATCTTACTATGTTAGTTGTCACAGTACTATACTCAGACACACTATTAATATGTATTTGTGGAGTATTAGCTGTATTATCCAAGTGGTCTTCATTGAAAGATAAACATGTGTGTGCACACATGCACACACATATGCACACATATGGAAAATTTTCTTCTGACATGAAAACAATTATTTAGAACTTGGTTTTGGAAGGAGACATTAATGGAGATTACTAGCATTTATTGAGCACTTACTGTGTGCAGGTGCAGTGCTTCCATGTTTCACATGGATTGTTTGTTTTTCACAGTGAGAGAAGTACAGTTATTGTGTTCATTTTATGAATGAGGAAACAGAAACTTGGAGTTTAAATAACTTGGTCATTGCCACACACTGGGATTAGCACTGGGATTAGGACTCATTGAATCTGACTCTCAAGGGTCTTTCTTTTTTTTTTTCTTTAATTTATTTTTTATTGGTGTTCAATTTACTAACATACAGAATAACCCCCAGTGCCCATCACCCATTCACTCCCACCCCCCGCCCTCCTCCCCTTCTACCACCCCTAGTTCGTTTCCCAGAGTTAGCAGTCTTTACGTTCTGTCTCCCTTTCTGATATTTCTGATATTTCCCACACATTTCTTCTCCCTTCCCTTATATTCCCTTTCACTATTATTTATATTCCCCAAATGAATGAGAACATATAATGTTTGTCCTTCTCCGACTGACTTCACTCAGCTCAAGGGTCTTTCTTAGCCCATTACAGTTTTGCATGTGTAGTTGGTATTAAGCATTTGGGGTGTTTTTGTTTTTGTTTTTGTTTTTTTTTTTTAAAGAGAATGTAATTATCTCTTTAATTTGGTAAGTATATTCACTTCGTTATTACACTTGGTCATCTTTTCTAAATAGTGAGCAGTACTTGAGCTTCTTGAATTTTCTGATTTGATTCTTCTTGTAATCCTGTATAGTGGATCAGAATTACATAAAGAAGAATTTGTGCCTCAAGGAGATTGTATGGTTTGCCTGGTAGATGTCCAAAACTCAGGCCTTTGGACTCTTAAGCCCAAGGCCATTTCCAGGGCTCTGTTTGGTCAAATCTGATTTCCTTGTACAAATAATGGTATTATCAGAGTTAAATACGTATTGTTAAGAGTCTGATGTCTAAGTGTTTATAGGAAATGACCACAAATGTACTGTTAACTCTAATACATTGTTTAACATACAGCTAAGTATTTTAACATGTGCATAAAAAGGATGAGGACATAGCCAGTTGTAATTTTAAACACTTAATTGTAATTATTTAAAAGATTCTGCAGAGTCTCTGGGAGTAAGGAAAAATGTTTTGACTTTGTGTGAGGTTAATGGGATCTTTTAACTCTGTTTGCTACCTAAAGACAAAGAGACATCTTTTTCATCCTGGGTCTGAAGCATACGAAAGGCATCAGAAAGCAGGTGAGCTAGAGTTAGGCAGTAGTAGAATTTGAGCGATGGTGTGAATGTTGTAAATGGCTGCATATGTATGAACAGTAGGGTTCTATGTGAATCACACAAAGTTTTAAGTTAGAGTTTCCAAGTAAATAATTAATGTTACATCATAAAATCCTCAAAATACATAATTTAGGTAATATGAAATACTGTAACAGCTAGGATGGCCATATAATTTATCTTCCAATTCAGGACACACTACTACAGTGTGATAGTATTATCTCACATACCTTTTGAGTAATTCCTAATACCCTTATATAACATACATTTAGGAGTAATCTTAATTCACACACAATGTCTTTAAAAATATTTGATTTTGTGATAAAACTGACTTCTTGTGCCAGTATTTGTATGCTTTTATTAGGCAACCAAGGCAGTTTGTGGCTCTGACTTTTATAAAGTATGACCAATGTTTCACAGCTTATGGTGTTACTATTGGGAACAGAAAGATGAGGATGGCAAAGTTGCTTATAGTATAATAGAGAGTTCTAGTTTCTCTTCATATCATACATTACAGGATTTCTATGTTCATTTTACCTTGCAAATCTTTTAATTGGTGGCATATTTTAATATTATACCGAAAACTAATCCTATTTGTTTTACTTCAGAATTTATAATTTTATGTTGGATGATCCAGTGTTTTTTATCCCCCCCTTAAAAAATCATGTTACATTTCATGTATATTGATACTTTTGCCAAAATATTTTTTAAAACAACTATTTATCCTTAGTAACATTTCTTTTTTCCTTAGTAACATTTTGTGTAGGAAAATAGGAATCTCTAGAAAAGTTTTTTTTTTTTTTGTTTTTTTGTTTTTTTTTTGTAGTTTTCTTTTTAATTCCCTATTGACAGGTATTTATCTAAAATGACATTACATTGTTAAGGTCATAATTAGATTATTAAAGTTCCAGTTTCTTTGCCTTTAGAGCATAGATGATTTAAGTTCAAACAGATAACCACGCTGGCATATTTTTGTTTGAATGTACAATAAAAAGAAAAATTCTTGTGCAGTAATTCTTATTCATTCATACGTTTAATCTCAGAACTCTTTTTGTTCAGAAAGCCCTATTATGTCTGGAAACAAAAGAGGAGCTTCCTTGTATTCTGACTTGAATTTGCAAGTATAAAATAACTTTGTAAAATACTACTGTAGTGGTAAGAGTAGTAGCATGATTTATATGTTGGCTCTGAGAGTAGCTCCTTTATAATTATGACAAGTGAAAGTACAGCCAAAGGTCACATTAAACACAAAATTTCTTTCACACCTCGTCCATTTTGTGGATAGCATGTGAAGTAGTGTAGGTCCCTGCACTGATATATTAAGAGAGCAGCCCAAGGTTGTCCTGTGGAAGTGTTTCAAATACCTTTCTCCATAACCTCCCATGTGGTTCCTAAATTTGGCATGAATGTATATTTGGATCCTGACTAATTAAATAGAACCTTATTAAATTTTGAGTTTGCAAAATAAAAAAAGGGGATTCATGCAGTAAGGATTTCTTGGGGTAATAAAATAATACATATAAGTCTTTAATAATACTGAATATTATAAATATAGTATCTTTAGTGTTGATGTTGCTCAGTGAAACAATGAACACCAAACAACATAAAGTAACAATAAAAACAAAGTAAAATCCACACAATAAAACAAAGTAAAATCCACACAAATGAAACTATGTAAGCATTGCCTGCCTATGTACATACAATTTGTGGATTATATCCTATTTTTTTATCCTAATTTGACTAAGTAAATGTTGGAATATTAAAAGGATTATATAGGAAAACTTTCTATTAAAAATTATATAAAGTGGATATACATATGACCTAGAGTGGCTATTAGATCTCTTTAAGTCGTTCTCTTTACACAATATCAAAAAATATAGTTCACAGAAAGGATGTTAAGATGATAAAATTGTCAAGGTAATAGTTTTTTGTATAATTGATAAGTATTTTTTTTTGTTTTTGAAACACTTTATTCCTAGTGTTTTTCTCACTATAATATGCTCTTTGCTATAAGACTTCTAGTAATTTCTAAATAAGAGTGTGCTGCTTCAAAAGTGGAATTTTGGAAATTATGCTTTTTGTCACAATGACTGTGGGAGTGTTTTTGGCATTTAATAGATGTGGATCAGGGATGCTACATATCCTACAGTGTGTGAGACAGTCTCAGACTACAAAGGATTGTCCTGAGTACCACATAACTTCAAGGTCTGCTTGCTTAAATTCTCTTCAAAGATAAAGCAGCGACACTTTCATGTATAATAGTACTGACAATTTTTTGTAAGATATTACACGAAGAATCTTTACTTGAGGGGAAGTTTGTGTGGAGAGGAAGCCTAAGTAGAATAAAGAAATCCTCTCAAAATTCTGTGTAATTTACTTCACATTTTTCCACATCCATAAATAATATAAATGTTATTATATATAACAGTTCTAACTAGAAATTTAGTGGAAAAGTTTTCAGTTTAGTAATGCAGTTTACTGGAGGCTCAAGAATACTTATTGCAAATATGTAACAAGATATTTAAGACTTTGTAACAAACTAAATTTTAAATTAATAGAACTCATTGAATTTTATAGTTAATAAGGAATGTTTAAAGATATTTCATGATTGCCATCCTAAATATTAAAATTTCATTTTTTAGAATGATAAAATTATATTATATACGTAATATAGTATAACTATATATTATGTAAATATATTAATGATAGTAAAATCATATTTTAAAATTATGTTGCCTTGTGTTCTGTATTCCTCTGATATCATTACAAGAGTTTATTTTATAACTTCTCTAACTTCTAATACGTTTTTTTACTTTATTATTTTTGGAAGATGTAGTCTCTATTGTATTTTTAAGTACTAGAGACTTACTGTATGTATGCCTTGACAGTGTGGTAGTATTCCTGGGATATATTGTAACCACACCATACCATGTCTTAGCCTAGGTAATTGTTTGCCACTGCACTTAAAAATAAAACCCAGGTCAGTTGCACTCACACCGTATTTCATAATTTTTTCAATTTGAATGGTATATAATTTGTCTTGGCATTTTAATCATTATTTCATTTAAGCTTTCTGTCTTTATCTTCACATGAAATAAATTTTTGTCTTTAATCACTTACCTCAACACTAATTTTTATTGTCGGGTTCTCCTATACCACTCCTTTTTCATTTTCTTGTACTTCTTATGGTGAGTGAGTTCTTTTATCTCTTAGATCTAAAATTATTTATTATATACAGGTGCAGATATGTGACTCTTTAATCTCCTTTTCTAAGTAGCTACACCTAAGCATTTATTTAATGAAGTAAGTATTTTGTTATACTTTACTTTTATTTTTTATTAATATTATGGTTAGGGAATTAATATTTAAAAAAATTCTTTGTGTAGTTAGATTTTATTATATCTGAACTTCATTTCAGGAGAGTACAGAGAAAGAAAGGGACATTAGATCTGGTGGGATTGAGAACCACTATTTTAGAAATATGTGCTTATTCCTCATAGTTCTTCCAACACATGTACTTAATACTTCCAGATTAAATTGGAGCTTCTATCAAAACTAACAATTCATGTAGAATTAAATACTTCAGTATTGGGGATCCCTGGGTGGCTCAGCGGTTTAGCGCCTGCCTTCGGCCCAGGGTGTGATCCTGGAGTCCCGGGATTGAGTCCCCCGTCGGGCTCCCTGCATGGAGCCTGCTTCTCCCTCTGTGTCTCTGCCTCTCTCTGTGTCTCTCTCATGAATGAATAAATAAAATATTTTAAAAATAATAAAATAAAGTTTAAAAAAACCCAAAACTTCATTAAACACTCTTCTAGTTAAGATTATGAGGATTACTCTGATTTCTTTGAAATTTTTGTAAGTGAAAATTAACTGCATAGGAAGTATATGTAATGAGTTTAAAGAGGTTTACTTGATCCATAAGACACCCAGATAGAGTAGGCACAGTTTTTCACTTAAAATTTGAAAAATAACTGATGCTAATTAATCAATTTTGGGGGAGATTCTGAAATTGATGAGTGGTATAATCATTTACAACCATTTTGAACTGTTGTTTATATTTCTAAATCATTGTCTTCATAGAAACTATACTGTTTTATTATTGGTTTCTTAAATGAAATCTAATTATAAAATAATCCAGTTAAACCCTATCATGAGTGAAATTGTGTGTGTATGCGTGCATTTTTTGTATAGTTTCATGGTTTTGTTTATCTTCAAAGTGACACTGTTTATAATCTATATGAGCATAACTTTAGAGATGAATGTGTAACAGTTTGGCAGTCATTTATTGGTTTAATGTAGACACTCATCTGAAGACTTAACAGCCATTGTCCTGGGGTTTCCCTCTAGTCTCACAGGCATCTTTGCCTAGGCAAAGAATGCTTGATTCTAATTGCTTCCTCTGGATTTTTTCTTCTTCTTCTTCTTTTTTTTTTCCTTCTGGTTTCTTTAGCTGCCACTGCTATTTTCATTCATGCTATAAGGTATTGAAGCAATTTAGAAGGTCAAGAATTTGATATCCTCTGACGTTGGATAGTTTTGTCCTGGTCCTTATTAGTGATTGCAACTCATTGTCTTTTTTCTGGTTTAATTTCCTTATTGTAGGCACATACATCTTAGGAAGGGTTAAAATGCCCTTATTTTACTCTCACACTTGATTAATAATTTGGCTGGGTATAGAATTTTAGGTTGTAGGTAATTTTCTTTTAGAATTTTGAAGGCTTTGTTTTATAACATTCAGTGTTGCTTCCAAGAAGTCCATGGTTTTTTCTCCAACTGCATATTGTTCTCTGCTGTGCATGACCTGTTTTTATTATTCTGAAAGCTTCTAGAATATTTATCACAGAATTTTTATGATGATGTGTCTTGGAATGGATTTTATGCGTTGTTTATACTGGGACTTGAAGGACCCTTTCATTCTGGAGGCAAGTGTTTTTAAGTTTGGGCAAGTTATCTTGAATTCATTTTTAAAAAAGAATTTATTCCCCTGTTTGTTAGTTTTTTTCTAGTTCTCTTATTTGGAGATTTGCTGCCAGGGTACTATAGAGGTGGCATGTGTGAGGCTGAATGTTACAGGAATATGGACAAAATAGTTTGCTTTTCCTTACTTTTTTTTTTAATTTTAGAAACTTACTTATTTGAGAGAGTGAGTGCGCGTGCAAGGGGTGGGGGCAGAGGAACAGGGAAAGGGAGAGAGAGAATCCTAAGCAGACTCCCCGTTGAATTTGAATGTGGAGCCCTGCATATCATGACCTGAGCTGAAATCAAGAGTCAGACACTTTACTAACTGAGCCATCCAGGTGCCCTGCCTCACAGTCTTTTATGGTAAGTTGTCTTATGAATTATTTCCCTTGATATGTTACTTCTCTATTTTGTAAAAATTTGAGATCTCTTTGAGATTTGGGAAGGAGAGGAAATAGACCCATCTGCTTAATCTTTTTTTGAATAAATCTTTTTATGTACTCTTCACTCCTTACCTCTTTTCATGGCTAATTTATCCTGCAAGATGCGCAGCTCTTGAAAGCTTTCTCTGATTTCTCGGTGATATCACCTCACCTTCCACAAACTTTTGTAGAACACTTATTGTACCATGTTGTAATTAGTTTATTGCTTATCTTCATAATAAAAACAGGAGTTATCCTATTTTTACTGATATTTCAGTATAAAAATAGTATATCTTGAATGAAAACATGAACAAATATAGAAATGAAATAGATGATAGCAACAGTACAGTTTTGTCAGAATTCTGTTATTTCTTATTTTAATCCTATTTGATGATTAATGTTTGATAAATAAAAAAATTTCATGGAGATTTACTTTTAGTAAAATATTGATACTGTTACTGTCCTATGGTAATCAAATTAATGTCTTTATATTGAAGCTAAAGTACAAAATAGTCATGAGAGTTTCAATGTAAGAGAGCATCTTTCTTAATGCATTTGATTAAGAATTAAGCTATAAGATATCAAAAAAAACTAGTGAGGAGTTATATATTAAGGAGAGTACAACAGAATCATAGGAAAGACAAGAGTGGAAGGCAAACTCTTGTCTTTTTGGTTAATATAGCATTTTAATAATTCCAAATAATGAAACTGAAAATTCTAAGAGAACGGGATATATTTGTATTGTGAAAACTTTCCATTTCCCTAGACAAAAGGACAGCATCTGAATTAGCACGTGATTTTGTTAAAAGATCTTAGTCACTCTCTTGAATTCAAGTTTTGCCATCAGAATTACCTGTTGTCTCATTTTGAGAAATTTTCCTTTGATCATAATTTTGTTTTATTAATTTTAACTTAGTAGTAGGAAATAGTTTTAATTTATTTGAGCCATGACTCCTGTTTTCATTCAAGTTAAAATAAATCAGTCAGGAGCACCTTGGTGGCTCAGTTGGTTAAGCCTTCCACTCTGATTTTAGCTCAGGTCATGCTATTAGGGTCCTGGGATTGATTCCCGCTCGGTGGGGTGTCTGCTTGTTTCCATCTCCCTCTGTTCCCTACCCCCTTCTCAAGTAAATAAATCTTTAAAAAGAAAAGTAAATCAGGGATTCCTGGGTGGCACAGCGGTTTAGCGCCTGCCTTTGGCTCAGGGCGCGATCCTGGAGACCCGGGATCGAATCCCATGTCGGGCTCCCAGTGCGTGGAGCCTGCTTCTCCCTCTGCCTGTGTCTCTGCCTCTCTCTCACTGTGTGTCTATCATAAATAAAAAAAAAAAAAAAAAAAAAAAAGGAAAAGTAAATCAATCAGGAAATATATATTCAGTATATAGAAGTCCCTGGTTATTATAAGGGAATAATACGTGTTCTAGGATATATATTATGCTATTATTATTATGTAATATATATTATGCTGTTAGCATATTCATGTGCTATTATAATGTCAGAAGTTAGGATTACACCAAAAAAGGTAGGTGCTGATTTTTTGGCTGTATGGCTGTATGTATCTTTTGCTTCATAAAGCATAGTTTGGCAAGCTTTGTATCCATGGATTTTTATTTAAATTCAATATTTGTGTTTTTAATAGTCATTTCAGGATAAAGTTAGAATTTTTTTCTTTCAAATTCACTAATTTTTTTCTATCTTGTGATTCATTTGCAGTTTTATGAAAATATTTTCTAAGGTGTGTTAGTTTCACACGTATACTGTCTCTACTTCCCATTTCCAGTTTCTCCTGTCTCCTTATCTTTTATTTTGTGTTCTACCTCATACGGTAGATGACATGGAACCCCAGTACACAAGAAATGTTATGAAAACTCAAGTACAAAAAGTCTTATGGAGGAAAAAAATGTAATTGTTATTGTGTAAACTTTTACAGTGGTGTCTAGAGCTAGAACTGCTTAACAGATGTGATTGCTTCATTGTTTCAAATTTATGCAATCAGAGTTGATTGGATTTGATCACACTGTAGTGGATTTATAAGATAAATTGCAATATTGCATGACATACTTCAGATAGAAAACATCAATATAAGTTGAATATGATTTCTTGTGTAAGATAACAAGCCAGTAATTCTTTAAATAAGATGGTTTCTACTTTGAGAGAATATTTATAAGTTTTTGTGAAAATTAACAGTGTCTTTTCTTCATGGTGACAAAAAAGTATATTAAACTTTTGTTTTAGTGTACAAATTTGATTGTAAATGAGAGGCATCTTGTTACTATTTAGCCATAGGTGACCTGTCACATTTCCAAAGGCCTGTAAAGAAATGAGGCTGACCTTAAAAGAAATTTGACTCTAGAAAATTTTAACGTTGGGGCAGCACGGGTGACTCAGCGGTTTAGCGCCTGCCTTCGGCGGAGGGTGAGATCCTGGAGACCTGGGATCGAGTCCCATGTTGGGCTCCATGCAGGGAGCCTGCTCCTCCCTCTGCCTGTGTCTCTGCCTCTCTCTCTCTCTCTCTCTCTCTCTCTCTCTCAATGATAAATAAAAAATAAAAATCTTAAAAAAATTTTTTTAACGCAAGATAAAAAGCTTGTCATTGTGGTACTGACTTCTTTAAAGATTTCATTAGATAAGTCTAAATTTCGCTCCCTCTCTCCCTCACTTCCTTTCTTAACAGGTAAAAGTTTAATATCTCACATAAACAAAGAAAATGAAAACATGTTCACTAATGAATGAAAGGTTCCCCCAGGGCAGTTAGACCCAAGGAATGGGAGTCAGGTTCTCAGTCAAGCCTGTTTGTTCTAACAGTAAATGATAGAACCAGTTATTTAAAAGCCCCTGCTAAGATTTTTAACTTTACTTAGGGAGTCTACCTGGTGTAATCCCTCCATTCAGTTTTGAGATAAAAGCATAGGTCTCATGAGAACTTGCTTTGAAAATGTTACTAAGCCAAATCATTTGTGAAAAGAGGGTAGAATTTTTAGTTTCTTAAGTTGGAATTTAAAAGTTTTAAAATATGGGGACTAGTCAAACCAGTGATTTTTAAGAATGTAGGCTCTCATGTTTCAGGTAAGGATACTGTAAAATCTTTATAATTTTTTTCAGAAGAAAATTATTTACATCATGGCTTAGATTTAAGATACTTAAGAAATATTCCAAATATTTACAGAAGTACAGAGAAGAAATAGAACAGGCAACCTTGTATTTACCATGCAGAATTAGTATGTTAACATTTGCTGTATATATATTTTAAAAGCATTTTAAGCTCATTCCTTTCATAGAGATTAGTACCATCTTGAAATTGGTTTATAGCCTTTTTAGACTAATAGTACATTTATGTGTTCATCAACATTGAGTGTTTTTACTAACTGAAATATTCTATTAGAATATTTATGTGGTTTGCTATTTTAAAATCCTTTTTACCCAGCATTGTTTCTGAGCTGTTCCTTCTATTTTTACATCCAGTGTATTAAATTTTAACTGTTCCCTAATACTTCGTGATAGGACAATATCAGTAACACAGTTTTTGTATCTGTTTCCCATTTGATGGACATTTAAGAGCCAGGATACTTTGCACAGACTTTTTCCACAGATAATCATGTTGCTCTGCAGGGCTCAGTGTTTTCAGCACATGGGACAAATTGCTGTCAACTCTTAGAGCATTGTATCCAGTTTCTGGTATTATTCAGCACTCTCAGGCGGTTTGGTGCCGCTAGAGCTGTGCATTGCTTCATCCTTTCTTGCTGAAGTTCCTCTATGGCTAAAAGCCAATTGCAAAGAAGCCTGTGTACAATCTTCTTATGCTGCTCTTTTTTTAAAAAAAAAAAATTTTATTCATGAAAGACACAGAGAGAGAGGCACAGGCAGAGGGAGCAGGCTCCATGCAGGGAGCCCGACGTGGGACTCGAACCTGGGTCTCCAGGATCAGGCCCTGGGCTGAAGGTGGCGCTAAATCACTGAGCCACCCGGGCTGCCTTTATGCTGTTCTTCTTAAAAAACATTTTTATCCTTTCCCTACTCTGTATATAAAAACATAAAATATCTTCTTTTGTATTTTGTTTGAAAAGTATTTCTTTTGTTATATTTTCCACTCTTTACATCTTTGTTTTATTTTAACCTGTGGGAGGCTGGGACCCATGCTATTTGGGGGTTTATTTTTCTGTTGCAACAGTTGTACTGGGTCTGTGCATAAATAAGACATGGTTTTGCTTAATATAAACCATATGATTTTGTGCCCAGGTAATACTGAAAGTGATAGACTCTCATTTATGAATATTCTGGAATTTTCTTTTAGAGATTATTTGAAAATTTTGTAATCTAGGTTACGTTCTTTGGGCTCAAATTTCTATTACAATTTTCATTAGGCTTTATTTTAATGCACTGTACATTTTGGTAGAAGTCATGTATTTAAAAGTATACTTAAACATATATTAAACACTTAAGATTTAGATTGTGATGCACTCTAACCATTGAATAAAAAGCTGTCGTTTATGAAATTCTTGGACTGTGCCCAGCAGCTTGAAGCTGCCTCATACAAGGCCAGATATTAGAATATTAATGTTATTAACCCTTTCATTGAAAGTATTTCTTGAAATAAAAAAGATGCAATAAATTATTAGGTGTGCATCATTTGTTGTGTATTAGTACTGTTTCAGAAAGCTGAGGGCAGCCCCGGTGGCTCAGCGGTTTAGCGCCACCTGCAGCCCGTGTGTGATCCTGGAGACCCAGGATCGAGTCCCACATCAGGCTTCCTACAGGGAGCCTGCTTCTCCCTCTGTGTCTCTGCCTCTCTCTTCGCTCTTGCTGAATGAATAAATAAATAAATCTTAAAAAAAAAAAAGAAAGCTGAAAAATGTTTATGCTGTATAATAAACAGATGCTGCTCTAACAATGCAATATATTATGTACCAAAAATGATCTCTGTTTTAATCATAGATGCTGATTTAATGAGACAAGACTAGTTGACATCAAAAATGGATTTAGGATATGATTTTTTTTCTGTGTTTTTTCTAAATAATTAATAGACACACCTTTTAACACCATTGTCAAAATTATTTTGGAGTATTTCTTTGATTTTTTTTAACATATATTTCCTTTTTTGAGTTCCTAGGAATACATAATTGTCTCATAAACTCATTCAAAATAGGAAAATAATTTGAAAGAAGGTGCCTCATCTTGCCCTATATATTCTTTTTTGTGTGAAAAAGAAACCTTGCATTGTTTTAAAGTTTCTACCTTTTTCTGAGGGAAGGCTATATTTTTTTTTTCAAAATACCTTACAGGAGAGTTTTAGGGGAGACAACCAGTTAGTCCATGAATTGACTGTTATGAGATGGTGATGCTTGAGGTTTAAAGTCTTTTTGATGCAGTATGTTTAGGTTACTGTCCGTAGTCTCTGGAACCTTTCCTCATCTATGAGTGAATGAGCTTTTTGCTAGGCTCTACTTTCATTTCTGCTTCACTTGATTTTATTCCCTCAAACTCAACTGCAGTTGCTGACTTCGAGCTCTTAAATTCTTCTACATCTGGATTGTACATCTCCATTGACAAATTTGCCTTTGCATATGGTCAGATAATTCTATATTTGGAAAAATATTCCTATTGTGTATTTTATTCCATTGAACCTAGCAGAGTTAAATGTAGTTTGGATGCATAGGGAAGAATTAATGATTGGAAGATACAGAGTTGGTAAATTATTTATTCTGGCCCTGAGGAAGCTGAAAAGCTGAGTGAAAGACTAATAAATCATTTGTGGTAGTGCTGGTTGTCACTTCCAATTATTTTAGACGGTTTTGTGATAAACTGCAGCACCTGCTAGATATCCACACACCCTCCCTTGATGCTGGTGGTGCAGCTTGTTTAGTCGATTATCAGAGGCAAGTTTGTGTAAAGTTTATTTAGGTTGGGAAGGAAATTGCTCTTTTTAAGTCAATTTTGTTGCCTTTTCTCATTGTTTTGATTGCTATGAAAGGATTTGTGTGACATGGCAGGGAATCTGGAATGTACATACCACTTTAGCCAGGGGAGACTATCTTTATCTTTTGTTAAATTAAATACTTGAAGGATTGAGCTTCTTTGTTATTCCCAGACTAATTAAAAACTACTTCTACTGAGATGATTAGTATGCTAAAGATCAAATCATCTTTTTGATACCACACCATTTAATAGAGAACCACTGCTGCTGTTTGACCAGACCTTTTTTCATCATGCTTTGTTTTTAATGGCTGAGGCTTTGAAACCAGTAGCTCTGAAAGGTAGTGAGGTCCTTCTTTGCATTGGTTCTAAACTCAGTTGCTGAGATCCTTGGAGGCATAAAAGAACTTGAAAGCTTAGCCTAGACTGGCCTGGTTCTAACTGTAATGAAATAGGGCTCTCTAAATCTCCTCCGGAAAGAAACTGTGAACATCATATAATGTGCATGCTTGCAATTATGGTCAGTTCTTTTGTTTTCATCAGTTTAATAATTTTTTATTATTTTGTGCCCAGAGCACAAAAAGTTTAATACATCAGAATAACTTTGTTTTCATTGCAGTTTTCAGGTTTAATATAAAAATATGGGATATTTGAGAGGATTCTTATACTGTATATAAAGAAATAATCTTGATAACTGTCTTGTATTCATTCAGCCACATTTTTACTTATTTCTCCTCATAAACCTTTATTAAGCTCATGTGTACCTGCTCTGTGAGAATAACTATACTACTGTTAGTTATAACTAATTCTCTTAGAACTTTAGCTGGGGTATGTACTATTCTAAGCATTTTACATATATTAACTCATTTCAGTACTAGAAGGCATTTGTTTACTGTTCTTATCCTTATTTTACAGAGAGAATCCTTATGGAGTGATAGGGCCATAGTGATTTCATTTTTGCTTTGAAGTCTATACAAGGAGGGAAGTGTTTATGATAAATCTTATTCATTAATTAGGTTTAGAATTTCAGTCCAAATAGTGTAATAATAAATATCATTTATCAAGCATTTACATTTGTTTGATATATATTACTTTGCTTTTATTCCCTATATAATTAATCACTATTATATTCTTATGATGAAGAAATTGAAGCTTAAAGAGATTAAACCACTTGTCCCAGGTTAAGAAGCAGTTTAGGGGTTGAGGAGCTGGGATTTGAATCAAGATATGATTGCTTAAGAAAATATATATATGATTGCTTCTGCACTCAAAATAGGGGTTACAAATCCTAGTCCTGATAGTCTGTTGTTTGGTAATCAATAAAAAGTGGGGAAGAAAATAACTAGTGGGAACTCAGGCAACTGGAGAGCTTTTCCAAAGTGGGCTCAGTGTTTCTAGATCTAGTGGTGTGTTTTTTGTTTTTTGAGAGAAGTTAAAAATCTAGATCTTGGGATGCCTGGGTGGTTCATCAGTTAGTGTCTGACTCTTGATCTTAGTCCAAGTCTTGGTCTCAGGGATGTGAGTTCAAGCTCCATCCATGTTGGATGACTCCATGCTGGGCATGGAGCCTACATTAAAAAAAAAAAAAATTAAATCTACATCTTTTTATGTGAAATGTTCAGATTTTTAAATCTTGGTGTTTTATTCAGGATGAATTAAAAAAAAGTTATGGCTTTAAAAATTTAATAGAAAAATATTTTACTGTGTCCTTTTTTTTTTAAAAAAATTATTTATTTATTTATTCATAAGAGACACAGAGAAAGAGAGACACAGACAAAGAAGCAGGCTCCACGCAGGGAGCCCGATGTGGGACTCGATCCTGGCACTCTGGGATCATGCCCTGAGCCAAAGGAAGACGCTCAACCGCTGAGCCACCCAGGCATCCCTGTGTCCTTTTTATTATAAGAACAACATATACTCATTACAGAAAAATTGAAAAATAAAAAGCACACATGACCCCACCACCCAGAAATGACTAGTAAACCCCTTTCTTTTTTGAGGTTTTTTTTTTTCCTTTTTTGCTTTGACTGGTTAGCATTTTATATTTGTCTTTTCTGTGATATTACTCATAGTTTAGTAGATTGGTTTCTAAAAGACATTATAATATTCCAGAGTTCAAATGCATACCCTTCACAAAGCTCTCATCCAGGGATGCCTGGGTGGCTCAGTGATTGAGCATCTGCCTTCTGGCTCAGGGCATGAACCCAGGAACCCTGGGATGGAGTCCCACACAAAGCTCTCATCCTGTTCCTGAAAGTAAATTTTCCTTCCTAACCTCCATGTGAGTATACCTCTATTATGATACCTTGTAGCTACTTAAATCTCACACAAACATCTGGAGGGTGAGTAATATATTTGTCATTATATTCTTACAACATTTACTGACGAATAAATGAAAATAGATGTTTAATTTGTCTCCTGAATCTACCAATTGAAACAGCAAAATGGCAGCAAATATATATATAATTTTTAAAATTCTAGTAGGGCTTTTGTGGAAATGTGATTATACTAAGAAATCAGTGAAGTTTATGGAGATAATAATTCTTCCTAGATCTAAAGATATACCTGGCCTTCTGTATCATAATTAATTAATAAAGATTTACTATGTTCAGATTTGCCAAGTAAATCTAATTTGAAGAGGGAATTTTGCTAAGTAAATATCTATTTACAATATTATAGTATTAAAGGACTGCAAAAGAAATACTTGTTGGAAAGTTTGTAATTAAATGGAGCACGGGAAACTTGAAACAAAAAATTTAGATATGGTGGATCTGGTATGGTATTCTTTAGATAAAAGGTAATTCACAATTCTAGAGGTAATTAGGCCTTTAGGAGTCATCTTCTTATCAGTTAAGAAACTGAAATTTTGAGACATAAATAATTGGACTAGGGTCATGAGACTGCATTTTACCTAATGCTCATTACTGTGCTCAAATAAGTTTTGAATGAATAGATTAAAATGCCTTATGTGTAAGAAGTTGTTGAAAACTTCACCATGTGTCCTTTAGGAAAGCTATTACAAAAAAAAATACCATGAATGTATATTTTAGAAAACAGAATGTTGCTTTCCTTAAAAATATTTATGCTTTTAAGAGAAGAACTTAGAAGACATACTACTTTTTAAAGTATTTTGGCAATGTAAAGGAAGAAGAAATAGAGTAGGTTCTAGTCAGCTTTGTTTCTAGCAGCACTTTGACTATATTATTGGAAGGTATCCTTGGATAAGCTTTATGGAAACTTTTCAAGTTGGAAGAAGATTTCAGCTGGAGTGTCTAAAGGGTCACTTAAAAAAAAAAACTATATTAAAATAAAATGTGTCCAAGCTTTAAAGAAAAGATCTCAGAGTTTGCAGATGATCCTAAAATTGGAGCTAGAGGAAATAATGAGGAACAATGCAATCAGATTCAAAAAGATTTGGATTGTTTAGGTGATTGGGCCAGCAGATGGCAAATGCAGTTCAGTGTAGACAAATGTAAAATAATTATCTTAGGAACAAAGAACCAATCATACAGCACACTGATCAGGAAAAAATTTGTGGGTTATTGTAGGAAAACCATTGAAACAGTTAACCCGGTGCACAGCTGCAGCAAAAAAGGCAAGCAAGAAACCAAATTAGCAGACGGATAGAATATAAAGCAAGAGGCAATACTTATAGTGTATTAAGAAACTTGCTAGACCCCATCTAAATTACTCAGTCTAGTATTGGTTGCTAGATCCACGTTAGAATGAGTAAATTTTTGCCTTGGAAATAGACTAGAAATTGTAACAAGCAAATCTAATAATGTTAAGGAGATTTGAATTAATTTTTATGAACTTTGAATTTGTGAACTTTTATAGATTCGAGCAAGACATTGCATCAAAGTAAAGGCACTTCAGATCTACTATCATCACTTGATCTTAGTAGAAAGTGCGTATGGTTTCATCTGCGTAGGGCCTTACTTAACCCCCTTCTAGTTCAAGTAGGAGGCTGCACCTCACTTTTCTCAACTAAAGAAGCCTAAAGGCTGGCATGATGAGGTCCTTTTGCAGCTAGAGAGCTGTACCTGGGCACTGAGAGAGACTGAGTATGAAATCTAAGAGCTGCCAATAGATGTTCATTCCTATCCTGTGATGCTGGTTACTGATGTAATAACATGTTGAAGGCTTCATTTTAGGCTGTGGGGGCAGAACTTTGTGATCTGCCTTCCTTGATTCCTTACTCTTCAACCTTGTCTCAGTTTTTTTGAGCTACCCAGTCTCAGCCAATAAATTCCTTTTTGACTTAGATAAAGCAGAATGTGTGTTGTTTATAATTCAGAGCCCTAACTGGTACAGTAGTAAGGTTTTGTTATTTTAGCTTTGGCCATTGTTTTTTTGGTTCTTCCATGTGTTTGCTTTGTTTGAAGTGGTGTCTTACTATAGATCATGTTTTGGATGAGAAGAAGAAAGCTAAAATGCAAAATCTGTTTCTCAATCTTTCTTATAGTTGAAAAGATGCAAGATGCAAGAAAAAATTATACCAATACTACCAGCATCAATAATTCTCTTGTAAAATTTAACGTTATCCATGCAACTGAATAGTGTCACTTTGTTAAAAATGGTGTTTCGTGTTCAAGCTGTTTGTAAAAAGGGTGCATATGCATATCTTTATGTATTTGTAGTATCTTTAAAAAGCATTTTCATGTTTTGTTTTGGAGGAAACAATGCATGGTTTTCTTAGTGTCTCATGAGTAAAAAGTTGTAGATCAGGATATACTGTCCAGTGTTTGTTTTTTTTATGTTATCGTTGATTAGTGAATATTTGTTGAATAAAATATTTTGAAGAATAACAACACTTGTGAATTAGAAATTGTGGATTATATTTTAAGTTTGTGATGAGTTGATTGGCTAATATTTAGAATTGATTCTTTTTTAAAAATAATTTGAATATTTTATTTAAATTCAATTTGCCAAAAAAATAAAAAAATTCAATTTGCCAACATATAGTTTAACACCCAGTGCTCACCTCATCATGTGTCCTCCTTATTGCCCATCACCCAGTTACCCCATCCCCCCATAAAATTGATTATCATACAAGCAATACTTTATGTAGTGTTTAGATTTTCCATTTATCCAATATGTTTGTTATATTGATTTGTATTTAAATTGTTCAGTATATGAATGCTTGAGGCACAGCCACATGTAAAGTGAGGTAAAAAAGAATAGAAAGTTTCTTTTTTTGAAGCATGGTGTTCAGGGCTCTTCCTTGGAAAAATATTGAAGTAATCAAGAATTTGTCTTTGAGACTTCATCACTCTTCAATGTGAAATGGAACCCTCCCAATAGAAAGATTGTCCTTGAGTCCATTACTCATAAACCTATAGGTTGCCAGAACTCTCTTCCTCCCCTAAGACCTGTATGTATCGTGGAATTCATGGCATGCCTTGCCTTCCAAAGTAAATATTCCGTCCCCATAGTATTGATTATGGGTGGTGTTAGTTCAGTCCTACAGCTTTCTCCCCTATTTCAGACATCTGTATGAACTCTTTACCTTTGAAGAGATTATTGTTTTATGAAGAGGCTACTTAATGCTTTGACATTTTGGTTAATGTATCTCAGTGAAGGAAGGACCTCCATCCAGTGTTCATGGGAATGTTTTTGGTTTTGTTGTGCCTTTGGGGACTGCCTCTATTATATATATATGTCTGTATAATAAAATCATTATACTTGAAAAATTATCTTGAGTATGTGAATGTTAAGGGTAGTTGAGGTTTTACGTTCTAACCTTGAAATTATTTGAGATCTTTGTTTTTTTTCTGCCTCTTAGACATGTATAAAAGAGATGTCTGGGACATGGGGCTAGAGTACCTAGCAGATGATTACATACGATGGTTGCTATGCCAAATCTGCCTATCTGCAAGGTAATATAATGATCCTTTTAGGAGTAAATTAAGACCTGGTGCCCTGGGACGTCTGGGTGGCTCAGTGGTTGAGCATCTGCCTTCAGCTCAGGGCATGATCCCAGAGTTCTGGGATTAAGTCCCACATCAAGCTCCCTGCCTGGAGCCTGCTTCTCCCTCTGCCTGTGTCTCTGCCTCTCTTTCTCTGTGTCTCTCATAAATGAATAAATAAAATCTTAAAAAAAAAAAAAAAAGACCCAGTGCCCTAAACCTTTGCGCTCATGGAGAAGTCTGTCTTCCTTGTCTGCATCACAGGTTCCTTTGTGTCATGAGATCTGCTGCTAGCCATTTCTGTTGATGCTTACAGTTGAGCTTTACTGACTGCTGTTAATGCTCTCACTGCCTCACAAGGGGACCTGATAACTCTTGGCTGTTCTATGTCTGGTCAGTTCCTGATTAAAAAAAATAAAAGACAGGGCTTGTATTAATCATGTCTTTCAAAGAGTGCACATTAGGTAGAGATGAGGTCTGTGTATTAATGCCTACTTCGTGTACTGCTCTGGATGCACAGCGGCTACTTTCTCCTTGCCCCAAACTTTTTTTTTCTTTACTTAATTGCTAGATTTGGAGTCCTTTCAGAAGGGCAGTGGCTGTAGATAGTTTAACTGTGTAGTGGGATTTTCAACATTTAGCTATTTAGCTCCTGTTGCCTGCCTGTATGCCTACCTCTTTCCCTCCTTCCTTCCATCTCTTCCTCTATTCCTTCTTCCTTTTTTTCTTTTTCTTTTTCTTTTTTTTTTTTGGTAACAGTTTTGGTTATTTCTGTTTAAAGAAAATGGTCATATTAGAAAATTCTACATGAAAATGTAACTGGTCAGTTTATTCTAAAAATACTGGATTATTATATATTAGTAAGAAGGGATTAGATGTGTTTAAAGTTTTTTTAATATAAAAATGGAATATTACATATCTATTACTGTTTTTCATTTAATGGTATATATGGGCAGGAAAAATACATACCTCTTTTTTTTTAATATTTTTTTTTTATTTATTTATGATAGTCTCACAGAGAGAGAGAGAGAGAGGCAGAGACACAGGCAGAGGGAGAAGCAGGCTCCATGCACCGGGAGCCCGATGTGGGATTCGATCCCGGGTCTCCAGGATCACGCCCTGGGCCAAAGGCAGGCGCCAAACCGCTGCGCCACCCAGGGATCCCCTACATACCTCTTTTGTATCTAAGTCACCTCTTTTAATAGATGTACAACATTCTATTGTATGGATGTACCATAATTTAACCATTGATAACTAGATTTAACCATTGATAACTAGAAAAATTCATTAGAATTTTTCACTATTATATATGATACTGCATTTAAAATATTTTGGATAATGCTTATACACACACATACCCTATCAAAATAATGAGAGCTATATATATAAATTGCAGAAGTAGAATGATTGGATAAAAGGGTAATTTCATTTTTAAGGATTCTGATACTTACTGCCACAATTCATGTGTTTTACTCCCAGCACTGATTTTTGAGAGTCCCTTTTATTTTCATGTCAATAGCATGCACTATTGCTTAAGAAAACATTTTTGATAGTGTTATAGGTGAAAAGTGTATCTTAGTGTATATTTTGAATGTTATTGACCATTTGTATTTATTTTATAATTTTCTCCTAAAATATCATTTGCCTGCTATTCAGGTATTTAAATTATATATTAAGAAAATCGACACTTTTCTGGCATGTTGGTGGTATTTTTTTTTTTTTCCTGTATTTCATTCTGTGTTTCTAACTACTGAGTTGAAGTGTTGCTTTGTTGGGTTTTTGTTTCATTTTGTTTTATTTTTGGGCCTTTCAAATTTATTTAATCAAATATGTCTTTTTTACGTAATTTTTTTCATTTTTAGTATTTAAATTTTCCTTTATAATTTTTTAATTGATTTAAGATTTTTAAGTGTTAGTTTTGGGACATATATTTTTTATTTTCTGTTTATTGGTTTCGTAGTCATTGTGTGCACAAACATATGATCAAGAATGTAAGAAAGGAGCACTGAACTGCTGCCAACTGACTGTGACCTTGAGTCTCAGCTTCTATATCTGTAAAGTGAAGATACCAGTCTGGTACAGCGCAGTTCATTCAGTGCAGTTCATTCATTCTTCCCATGAACTACGGTAAGAAATAAAATTTAAATCATAACCTAGGACTGACATACATATATTCATATACAAATATATGTGTGTATACATATAGTGTGCGCGTTCCACTTTTTGTATGTCATACCATATCCTATCATGCAATGCCAGACTCTTAAAGAAAAAGAAACAAAATTGCTGTATGCAACTTTCTAAATTGCTTTGTTACTCACAAACGGGTATTACAGTTTGTGTAATACTGATCTAGTGAATTGGACACTCAAATGCCTTCTAGGGCTAACTAGCTAAATAGATGCAAATACCTTGCCAGTTTAGCAAATCAGAGACCTGGGTCCTATCTAAAGGCATTCAAATTAAAATAAAACTTGCTAGGTCAAAAAAAATATTTTCAGGTGGAATTCAGACTGTTTATATGGGCCCCTCGCCTAGACCAGAGGAAAAAAAACAAAGACAAAATACAAGCTCATTATTCTGTCAGATTGCTATAAAATGTTTTAAACAAACAGAGCATGTTCAGGCAGTGGAACAGAGACCATACTTTGAGTATCACTGGTCTAGATGGTGGCTACTTTCCAGTACCTTTCTAATCTAGAATTCTATGGCTCTGTGACAACTTTTACAAGTAGAAATTAGGAGACAAAGTGGCCTCACTCAGTTTTCCTGATCTGATAATCCTGTGATAGCATCTGAGAAAGGGAAACACTACAGAGGACTATGCTAGGTATTTGAATTACTCTGGAGGATGATTAAAAGGGAAGGTGAACGTTTGTACTTTCCATGTCAAGCAAAAGTGATGACACAATATCCCAGTAATTGGATCTAAAAATGAAAGCTGCTGATGAATAACCAATGAAAAATTATATTGAAAAGTTCAGTGTCACTGAAAAAATACAGCAACATTTGTAGACCTACTGAACTGTGTGTGTGTGTGTGTGTGTATGTATATGCACACAAAATTATTTTTATGACATGATTTTCTAGTTTTGGGGGCAAGATATATACCTACAAGAGAGATTCTCTGATGTACAACCATTAAGGCTCACTTTGGTGACTTGGGTAATTGTAATGGAACCATGGAGCCATTAGGCTCCAGATGGAACTTTAATCTGGCTTCTGATTGAGCCAAGTGTCCTTGTAGAGTCTCTAAGCATCTGTTTTGGAAATATATCTGACATTATTCAAAATTTGTACAAATTAAGCCACCCTTGGGTTATAATTCAATTTTTCTTTATTGAGAAATGTATTGTAAACAGTTTTTTGCAATCAAGTAAAACTAGCCTGTACCCATTATTTATTTGCCTATTAACTGGCCATTTATATTTTGTGATTAAACTCTTAATGGATTTAAGAAAGCTTATATTGTACTTCTAAAATTGTAACTTGTTTATAAAATGTGAAGTTGTTTCCTAGTTTTAAATAGCTTTTACATAGGTACTTATTTTTGAAAGACTATTTAAAAATACCTAAAATTATGGTGCTTTCACCTTTGAATAACAGAAACCCCAAAAATCTGCCTTAGGCCAGAATGAAGTTTATTTTCTTCCATAACGAAGATTCCAGAGATAGAGAAGGCTCTAGGGCTTGGTCTTCAAACACTATATGAAAAAGGTACCAGCTTGGTTTGTCTGTCTGTCTTGGTTTGTCTTTAGACGGATTTCCTTCGTGATCACAGGATAGCTGCCATTCAGTAGCTGGAGCAACAAACATCCTTTCATTCCAGCAGGGAAAGAAAGCAAGAGTTTTTTTTTTTGTCATTGGAGACTAAAAGTTATTTCAGTTTTATTGGCCTAGTTTAGATCCCATGTCCATACAGTTTTTGATGATTCTCCTATTTACAGAAACACAGAAATTAAAATTAGTGTGGGAACACGTACTGATTAAGTAGTTTTTTTAGTCCCTTTGGCTTGTTAGGTAGAAACTGGACAAATTGCTTTTCATATTGGGGGTAATAAGTATTATTGGTCCAGGTATATTGTAAGGAGATTGCATTACTAAATAAATGTTAGTGACATATTCTCAGGAAACTCCTATCTATATTATCACTACTATTTATCTCCTCCTCCAAAAAGAAGACAATATAGTTCTTTGGACTGGTCCTCAGCAGCTTGTCCTGCCATATGTATCTAAGTTAGTTAGTTTCTTTCCTTTTCTTTCCTTTCCTTTTCTTTTCTTTTTCTTTCTTTCTTTCTTTCTTTCTTTCTTTCTTTCTTTCTTTCTTTCTTTCTTTCTTTCTTTTTTTCTTTCTTTCTTTCTTTTCTTTCTTTTCTTTCTTTCTTTCAATTGTAGCATAATGTATATATAGCGAAATTTTAAGTTTTAATAATTGAGGAAGAGTACTGGAAATGAAGAGTTATAAATTCATGACAGAAAGATCTTATTCTGTATTTCAGGTAGGAAAATACTGGTACATAAGAGAAAAAGTCCCTAAAGGAGTATTAGAGCAAATGTCAGTGTCAGGTTTGGATCGTCTTTCCCTAGATAATAGTGTTTGTGTGCAGATTTTCCAGGGTGTTTTTTGTTTTGTTTTGTTTTGTTTTGTTTTGTTTTTTTGTTTTTTTTGGTCAGTTTGTCCACTGTTCTTAAATTTCTTTTCCTCCTTTGTGTGTCAGAAATGCATTACTGCAAATACCATTTATTTGGATTTTGTGATAAATTGACCAGAGATAGTTTTAAACATAACTAAACAATTTGATAAGCAGCTAATAGAATAAATAAGGAATCTGTTTACCTCTCTCAGGGCTTAAAAACGAGTCAAGGCATTCTAGATGTCTTCCTCTGTCCCTATGCCTCAAAGTCTCATTGATTTTTCCCCGATGTTTATCTCTGGAATCAGTTCTCCATATTCTAGTTTGGATCCTATTTGTCTCTTATTTGGACTTCTAATCTCTGTGCCAGAATATTCATATGATATAGATTGTTCTTCATTTTGCATTCTTTTTTTTTTAAATTTGATAGAATATCCTAGCATTTTTCCAAGTGAGCGCATAGATCCTCTCATTTTATTTTTAGAGCTTTATAGTATTCCAAATTAGGGATGCATAATGTATAATGTCAAAATGTCTTTCTTGATGTTACATATCATTGTATCCTTCTTGTTAAAAATTGCTCTCTCTGGGGGAGGGGATGGGTAAAAAAGGCAATGGGGATTAAGGAGTGCACTTGTCACGAGCACAAGATAATGTATGGAATTGTTGAATCACTGTACTGTACACCTGAAACTAATATTGCACTGTGGTTAAGTAAATGGAATTAAAATTTTAAAAAAAGGTGCACTCTTTTCTCCTATAATGAGTATTCTTAGCACAGGGAACATTCACTTCTCAGGGATGGGTAAATCTGTATTATGTGTGGGCATTTTAAAACTGTAAAATTTTGATATTCCTTGGTTGAGGATTTTTCTTACAGTAAGAACTACGGCTATTTTAGATATTAGAGATGACAAAAGGTCCCTCATGGTCTGACCTTCTTGCCATCTGCAGTCTCCTCATTTTGAACAGCTTGCCTTATCCTTGGCTGAAAATCTTGTTTCTTTTTCTTTCACTCCTTTATGTTGACGTGTGGTTTTTACTCTGTTTTAGGACCCTTTCTGTCTTGTCTTGTTCTTCCTGAAGTTTTGTCCCATGATATTTTCCCTTCTCCTAGTTTGTCACACTGCTAGTGAGCTGTTATTAAGAGCACCTGTCATTTCCTTTAAGCTCAGCTTCCCTCTACCTGCTTTTGAGCTGCTTGGGGACAATGTGATAGTATCATATGCATATTTTTAGCTTATTGGTAGTGTACATAGTAGTACACACAGTAAGAAATGAAATGTCTGATTACATGAATGAGCTATAGTGGAGGAACTGTAGAAATGTACTAAGTATATTTATGTTTTTGTACGAAGTAGCTGAACTTTCAGTAGTGACAGTTGACAAATGTTTTTTGTTAATAATTTGGACTTGAGGAAGGGCTTTACTCAAGTGTATGATAATGCGGGAAAGAAGATAAGCCTTGAGAGGTAAACTTTCAAATCTTCACAGGGAGGAAGAGAGCAGATATGCAGAGTCTCTGAAGAAGCAGAATGAGTGATGGGCTCTGCAAGCCTTGGCACTGCCTGATCAATGGTACTGATGCAGCTAAGGGCCAAATATGCCACGAGGGGTGTGGATGTATCGGTCTGCTCACACTGTAAAAGGAGAGGGCCAGAGGTTGAAGCTGCTAGTACTCATCACTGCATAATATGGAAGATTTTTAATATTCGGGTTTCTGCCCCTTTATAAAGACATAAATGCAGGGGGGTGTAGATGGATACCCTAGCCTTTCTTTGCAGGTGGAATAGTGATTAAGAGAAAGACTTCAGCAGACAGGGTTGAAATTATGCCTTCGTTACTTGCTAGCTGTGCATCCTTGGACGAGTTTCTCGACCTCTTTGTGCCACAATTTATATAGCTGTAAAATGGTGGTAATAGTAGTACCTACATCATAGAGTTGTGATGATATATGTAATACTCTTACAGCAGTTTCTGTTGTAAGTACTGTGTACTGGGTGGTGTTATGTCCTGAATACCTGGGTCTTCTGTCTCTTCTTATTCTAAAAAATCTGTACTTGTTCAGGTTATCTGACTTCCTGTTTAAGTTTGTCTACAAAGAGAATGTGCTAGATATGCCATTACATGGGTGGTGATCCTGTGACACACAAATGTCCTTTGTGTCTCTGAGTCATGATTCCATTCTTGAAATTGTTTCAGAATTCACTTTCTATCCAATGTGGCTGAAGGCCAGACCTAGGGCCTATTAAATCCTTATGGTAATGACTGCCTTTCCATGACATCTTTTGAGAGCCAGCCATCCTATTGTCCCCTGACAAGTCCACATCTCATCCCAGCAGTGGTGTGGGCCCAGGTAATCAAACTGTCCACTTATTTCTGTATGTATTGTATGACCGACAGCTAATGACATATCCTGTTCATCCTTTTCTAGTGAAGAAATATATGAAAGCATATGAAATACATTCACACAAAATATGCTCATATTAAAAAAATATTTGATATGTGTTGGAATGAACTCCTTGAGTGTAGGATTTGGGTCTCTATTTCTGTTTTACTTTGTTTTGTGTTTGCAGGGCGGGTCTGAAATTGGTTCAGGCCTAAAAGATGTGTGTGCAACAGGAAAAGGAGTAATAAGAACAGGGTTTGTTTTTAAGACTGTTTAGGAAGTGGTTTTGGTTTTAAGGCAACATAATAAAACCTTTAGCTTTATTCTCTATGCCATGTTTCTCTCTATGTTCCAAGAGGGCTTCAGTGTTCATATTATTTTAGCTCACATTGTTAATTTCCTGCTGTAGAAGCCAGGGCAGAAGGCATGTTTCTTCTGAGATTTTTATTTTATTTATTTATTTTATTTTATTTTTTTTACTTCTTCTGAGATTTTTAGATCAAATTGAGAGGCACAGAGAATCTGAAAAAATCCATCATTTTAAGCCAGGTAGTGAATGTCCTACTTTATTGATGACCTTGAGCCTGATAACCCACCCAAGGTCCAGTCCATTGTTACTGTCATGATACAGAATTGGGCAGCTGTATCACAGGGACTGGATTCAAGGCAGCTTTTAGGGAGTGATCGTGACTGACATATTCAGTCAAATAGTCTAGTCTATAAGAGCTGAGAAAATGGCTAGCTTTTATTTGAAAGATTTATTTATTGAGAGAGAGAGAATCCCAAGAAGACTCCAGGCTGAGCGTGGAGCCCACTGTGGGGCTTGATCTCACAACTCTGAGATCAGGACCTGAGCCAAAACCAAGAGTGGGCCACTTAACCACCCAGATGCCGCTACCTTTAATTGGAATGCTCTTCCAGGGAAAGACTGTTGTGGGGATATAGGAGTACACTATTTGTGGCCTGGTAATCGTGTTTCTTTTCTGGGACTATTGAACAAAGTACCACAGACTAGGTGGCTTAAGTAATAGAAATTTATTATCTCAGGTTTCTGGAGGCTAGGTCTCTGAAACCAAGGTTGTCAGAGGATTGGTTTCTTCTGAGAGCTATGAGAGTGTGTGGTTCTTAAATCTTGATTGTTTATTTAAAATGTCTCTTTTTGGTAATTTGATTTACTGAAGATGATTTTATTAGTAATGTAGTTATATACACAATTTGGTTGCTGAAATGTTAAATATGATTAATAAAACTAAAAATGTTTACAGAATTTACATTAGTAGTTTTATTTTAAAAAATTGGTCCTTTTGGTCACTGTATTCTTTTTCAAGGGAATTATTTTTAATAGGAACATACCTCCTACATAATGGTATGACAACTAGGAGTGTTATGTCCAAACTGATTTAAGTTAATTATATATCAAAATCTCTTTAATCTTTTGTATTACAGTGTATCTAAAGAGAAGGCTACAGATTTAAAGTAAAATGAAATCTGATTAAATTATTAAACTGATTTAAGTCCTGTGTTCTGTTCATTCTGCTACAATAAATATGCCTTCTTCACTTCAGTATTAAATTTACAATGTAGCTGTAACCTATAGGAATAACAACCATGTTTTCTTTTAATATTTCCCTTGGACTTTGGGTGTTTTAACTTTGAATTTTTATGTTGAAAATGTTAGTACTAGTTAAATTTTTAATTTTTTAAATTAAATCTTGATTTCTTTTTTAAAATTTTATTTTATTTCAGTTCAGTTTGCCAACATATAGTATGACACCCAGTGTTTGTCACATCACGTTGCCCTCCTTAATGCCTGTCACCCAGTTACCTCATCCCTCTGCCTACCTCCCCTTCTGCAACCTTTTGTTTCCCAGAGTTAGGAGTCTCTCATGGTTTGTCTTCCTCTCTAATTTTTCCCCACTCAGTTTCCCACTTATCCTGGTTTGTAAGATTTAATTATTGTGACTTAACTGAAGAATTTACTCCATCCTTCCAAAATGAGTGCATTATCTGTTAAGCAGATGGCAGATCTTGTGAACTAAGTTTTGCCATTAGAATAACCCCTCTATGTCTCATTCAGTTAATTTGTTTGAACATTTTCCTAATAAGTATGTTCATGAAGTGAAGTTGGTTGGTGGACTTCTCTCTTCCCTCCCTTTATTTCTTTTTTCCTTCCTTTTATTCTTTGAAATATGTAAGACTTGCAGCAGTTACAAAACCTACAAAACCAGGGGAAGCTGGGTAAAAAGTACTTTACATAACATACTTTACACTTTACATAACCATAGCATAATTTCCAATAGTAAAGAAATTAACATTGGTACAGTACTATTAACTAAGTTACTGATTTTATATAGGTTTTACCAGTTTTTCCACTAATTCCTTTTTCTGTTTCAAGATCTAGTCTTGGAACCCACATTTCATTTAGTTGTCGAATCTTGTTAGTCCCTCAACAATGTGTAATAGTTCTTTACTCTTCTTTCTCTTGACCTTGACACTTATGAAGAGTACTAGTCAGTTATGTTTTAGTATATCCCTCAATTTGGGCTTGTGGGAGGTTTTCGTATGATCAGATTGAGGGTATGCATTATTGGGAAGAATACAACAGATATGATGTTCTTTGATATGCTCAATATATGGTATCAGTGGTACATGAGGTTTTATTACTAGTAATATGGCTGCTTCATTGTTTGTTTATCTTAAATTCAGGGGAGAGTAACATAACATAAAATTAACGATTTTGAAGTAAATAATTCAGTGACATTTGGTACATTGACAGTGTTATATAACCATCACCTACCTATATCTAGTTCCAAAATGTTTTGATCACTCCAAAAGGATACCTGTACCCATTAATCAGTTACTCCCAATTTGCTCCATCCTCAAACCCTTTCCCACCCACATCTGTCTCTGTGGATTTACTTATTCTGTATAATTCATATAAATGGAATCATTCAGTAAGTATTCTTTTGTTTCTGTTTCTGGCTTCACTTAGCATAATGTTTTCAGGATTTGTCCACATTTTAGCGTTTATCAGTACCATTTTTCTTTTAATGGCTAAATAATATTTCGTTGTATGTATATACCACAGTGTGTTTATCTGTTCATCCATTGGTGGACATTTGGGCTGTTTTTGTTTCTTGGTTATTGTGAATAGTGCTGCTGGGAACATGCATTATATGTATTTGTTGAATTGCTGGATCATATGGTAGTTCCAACAAACTTTCTGGTTCAGATATTTTTAACTCTTTTGTTTTTCATTTGATTAAATAAATCTAATTTTGTTATAGAATAATATGGTAACACAAAATCCAAAGCAAAAGTACTTCATAGATTTTATATATACATCAGTTTTAAAACCCGAGAGTATTTGTCATTCTGATTAAGCTATGTATTTCTGGATTTGATTGTTGATGGAATTTATCTGTTTTTCCCATTTAAAATGATAATAAGATATGCTGCTAGAGTCCGTGAATTTGTTGTATGCTTTGTATTATCAGTTGATGTTGTATTGATTTGTCCTTATTTTGGACAGTTTATTTCCCACCATAGAAGAATTTCACTTAAAAAAAAAAAAAGAATTTCACTAGTTTAAGGAAACATCTATAATAAATACTTGAAGAACAGCTTAAGGAGCCTTTTTATACTTTTAAATATTTTCTCATTGCACATTTGAGATTTTTTTAATGTAGTTTTGAACCTTTTTTGTAATTCATTTTCATTTTCTTATGATAAGCATAGTGTAGTATTGATTTTTAAAAATGCTTTAGGGGCACCTGGGTGGTTCAGTGGTTCAGCATCTTTGATTCAGGTTGTGATCCTGGGGTCCTGGGATTGAGTCTCGCATCAGGCTCCCTACAGGGAGCCTGCTTCTCCCTCTGCCTATGTCTCTGTCTCTCTGTGTCTCTCATGAATAAATAAATAAAATCTTTAAAAAATAATAAAATAAAAATGCTTTATACTTTTCCATATAGCAGATAGAGAAAGGGTTGATAATTCTACTACAAATCTGTTAATAAAATGGCAAATGAGAAAGAAAGTCCTTTATTGGAGAATAGATCAGATCCATAAAGACTGTTCTTTAGACCAGTTTTACTTAATCTTGAGTGAGAACCTGGTGTATAGTCTCTGAACATATTTCCACCAAATAAGAGTTGGTTGTTCTTCATTGGGTTAAGATAAAATCTTTGTTCTCCAGGTCCTCTTGTTCCAAAAAGACCACTCTTTTATGCTGAAACTCTGTTGACCCAGGAAATCTGCCTTTACCCTTCAAATAAGTTCTGGCGGACCTGAAGCTTTCAGACAGAGTCAAAGGGACCTTGAACTTCTGGTTTTGGTAAGAGTTTTAACTCTGGCATTTTTGGCCTGCTTGGGCGTTAAAAAACTCTAGAATAAAACTCATGGTCTACTCCTGATTCAACAAAAGACATCTGATATTGACGCTAATCCTGTTAGCCTACTGGTCTTTATTGAGGTGAAGAGGGTAATTATGGAATTTTTGTGGAAAAAGTAAATTAATGGACATAGTATTTGAAAACAACTTGAAGCCACATAAACTTTTTGTTTTGTTACTAAGTCTCAAAAATCATTACTAGGAGCACCTAGACTTATAGGTCTGGTGATATAACTTATGGTAGAGAGATACCTGTGAAGGATAAATGGTAGCATGTGTCTCTTGGACTAATGTCGTGCCATTTCTAGTATATAGGCTAGGGGAACCAGATTATTTGACTTCTTAATACCTTTGTTTCTTTGTTCATTTTTTTCTCTCTTCACCTTCACTTCTGGGTCCTCTGATAGTTGTCTAATGGTTTGTGGTGTTATTTGTTGTGAAACTCTGCCTCAAGCTATTGCTGAGATTTGGGCAGCTGGGTGATTGGCAGTTAAACATTGGACTCCACATTCAGGACTTGGATTGTCTGTATTCTCAGATGCTCATTGATGATAAAGCCATATATTGTAAACATCTTCTTTTCTGTTTTTGGAAACTCATTCTTTTTGATTTGGAAATGGACTAATTATTTGAGTGTTTAATTTTTAAATAAAAATATTCCTGAATATTTAAAGATTCTTTAGGTATAGCTGGGTAACTATACTTAGTAATACTGTATTGTGTATTTGAAAGTTGTTAAGAGAGTAGATCTTAAAAGTTTTCCTCATAAGAAAAAATTGTAACTGTATGATGATGGATATTAGCTAGGCTTAGTCAGATAATCATTTTGTAATATATACAAATATTGAATCATTATGTTCTACACCTGAAAGTAATAAAGTATTATATGTCAATTATATTTCAATAAAAAGACTAAAAAATATTTTTCAATTCAAATCCGAGAGTTCACTTTTAAGAATAATTGAACTTCAACTAATTTTTGAAAAAGGGATATAAAAAGTTCTTGATTTTTTTTTTTAATTACCAAGGAAAAGTATATGCAGTGATCCTAATAATAGTAATGTTGCCATGTTGTTGTTTGTTAGCAAGTGATTGAATTGATCTGATAGTATTAGGAGTACTCTAATAAAATGAATTAATTTTCATGTGTGAACACAGTATAAAATCTGAATGCTTGTTTCTTTAGTTAAAACTTCTATAATGAAGTTTAAATGCTCAGAGATGCCATACCCAAAGTCACCATTTTAACATTCACCACTTTGCACATTAAGCCACCATCTAAGACTTTAGACTTACATCAGTGGGTAGCATGCATTAAAGATGATCCCTTTGTATAAAGGGAATAAAATTCCTTCAGCAACTTTAAACCAGGTGAAAAGAAGAGAGTGCTTTCATAAATACAGAGCTACTGTGTGAAAGCCTTGCTTTGGAGTCATGGAACTAAATTCAAAAGTGTGACATACTGTTTTCTTTCTTTTAAGGATATCTATTTGGCTTGTCTAGAATGTTCTCTCCTCTTCTATCTTTCTTGTGTATTTTTCCTTATGAGTAGGAGAGAAGAAGTAAAAATCAGTTTTACCTACTTGAAATTATGGTGTTGTTATATTACTTTTAAAATTAAGCTGATAAATTTAAAAGATGGCTTATTTAATCATATGCATATATTCATCATAATTATCAGAATCCAGCCATTTCTTCTTTTTTGGGGGGTAGGGGAGGGGGGCTGGGCAGCAAAGCAAAGTTTATTGAGTGATAGTAAAGGAAAGTTTATTTAGTGAAACTACATAGCTCCCAAAGAGGAAGGGGACCCAAGAAGGTTGCCCTGAATCTAGCCATGTCTACCATCTCTGATGCATTCCAAGCCACCACTCCGTCTCATCTGGAACTCCTAGGAGCGTCTTAACTGATGCCTTTTTATACTATACTCCTCCCCAACAAGTTTGTTCTCTACATAAAACCAAAGTGATTCTTTTATAATGAATCAGGTTACTCAAAAATTCCACTTTTTTGCTCATTGATTTCTAAAATCTTACAATGAGCTTTGTTCAAGGCCATATACAGTTTGACTTTCTAAAACCTCATCTGTTCTCATTCTCTTCCTTTCCCCTATTGCAGTCACAGTGGCCTCAGTGATGTTCCTTAAACACTGTAGGTCTGCCCCATATAGGGTCTTTGCTGTTGCTCTTCCTTTTTTTGGGGGGGGGGGCGGGGGGAACCCTTCCCTTAGGTGTCCATAAGGCTTATTATTTCCTCAATTCCTTCAGATCTCTTCTTAAATATCACCTTGTTAGGTCTTCTCTGAGTACATTAACTAAAATAATCTTGCTCTTTTCTCTACTTCCAGCCTCTCTTATTTCCTTTACCTTGCTTTACATATCTCTGAAACACTTAGGAAGCAGGCCTCAGTAATTGAGTGTGAGCAAGAATGGTACAAAATAATTGCCATGGCCAGCTGCACGTGTGGGGATGTAGTATTCAGAGATCAGGCACAGGTTTGGTGGTACAGGGTTTAGATAACTGGGTTCAAATTGTTTCTGGGTTGTTGAGTTACTTTCTCAGGGCTTTAGTAACACAATCCCGAAAACAGGAGGCTTAAAACCGTAGAAATTTATTGCCACAGTTCTAGAGGCTCAAAGTCCAAACTCAAGAAGTTGGCAGACCGTGCTCTCTCAGACTGCTCTAGAGGGGAGTTCTTTCTTGTGTCTTTTGGCTTCTGGTGTTTGCCAGCAGTCTTCGGTGTTCTTTGTCTTATAGATACATCATTCCCATTAGATGGCCATGTTTCCTCTGTGTGTCTTCAGGTAATCTTCCCTCTCTGAGTGTCTGTTTCTGTGTCCAAATCTCCAGTTTTTATAAAGACACCAGTCATATTGAATTAGGACCTACCTTAATGACCTCGTTTTTTTTTTTTTAATTTTTATTTATTTATGATAGTCACAGAGAGAAAGAGAGAGAGAGAGAGAGAGAGGCAGAGACACAGGCAGAGGGAGAAGCAGGCTCCATGCACCGGGAGCCCAATGTGGGATTCGATCCCGGGTCTCCAGGATCAAGCCCTGGGCCAAAGGCAGGCGCCAAACCGCTGCACCACCCAGGGATCCCAATGACCTCGTTTTAACTTGATTTCCTCTATCAAGACCCTATTTCCAAGAAAGGTCACATGCTGTGCTGTGAGATTTAGGACTTCAACATATCTTTCATTGATGAGAGAATTTCACTGAAAAATTAATAAAGAACTTGATGAATTAATATAGGGTAGGAGGTCAGGAAAGACACAGCAAAGGTAAATCTTGGGTTTCCCTGCTTACCTGAGAGAATGCTGGTACCATTGGAAGACAGTTTCCAAGCAAGGTGAGAGTGGAGGGAAATGAATTTTGTTGTAAACCTGCTGATTTGGAATTGTATGCAATAGCTTTGTTCATGATAGTCAGAATTCAGGGGAGAGATTTGCATCTGGATAATTTGTTATGAGATAGTTGGGTTCTCTGAGGGAGAGAAGATGGAGGAGAGCTAAGTCTAAAAAGGAAGCTAAAGAGAAAAGGTTACTTTGTTGAAGTGGATGCCTTCATCCATTATAGAAAAAAAGTGTCTTATGAGGGGATTTATCCCTTTACTCCAAATGTCAGTTCTAGTAATGTCTGGATAGTGGATTTACTAGCTGAAGTGGCCGCTGCATGAACAGAAGTAGAGTTACCAGTTCCTGACAGCTGCGAGTCAGCCTCTGGGCATCTTGCTAAATTTTCAAATATAATTATACAGTAGACTTCCTTTAACAAATTCCGTGTTCTCAGCTATAATTATAACTGCTTTTCTTGCCTGTAGCCTGTTCTTTGTCTTACTATTGCCCTCCTTATCTCCCCCTGCTGGTTAGAATTATCCTCTGGTCATTTGGGATCTGATAAAAGATGAAGTGGTTTGCTGCAGTTTTCTTTCTCCTAAGCATAGATTTACCAGTGCTAGCCAATTTCCTTTCTCCACTCCAGTCTAAAATACATTTCCAGTAATACAAAGTAGTGTTTTAAAGCATAAACTAGCAATATCCTATATTAAAGTAATTTTTATTTTGAAATAATATGGAAATAGAAATTTAGGTACCTTGTAAGCTCTCTATGCAACTGTCAGAAAATGACCACCATGACTTATCCAGTACTCCTAGCAATAGTCAAGAGACTTTCAAATAAAATCTTGCTCATGGCCATGCTTTAGACCAAGGTTTTTTTTGTTTTGTTTTGTTTGTTTGTTTTTAATATATTAAGGCTTGCAACCAGAAATGAAGTCAACATAAATCCTACAACTATGATCCTGCAATAGTTTCCAGGACTCATCATGGCAGTAATTTGTAAGTTTAGAAATATGAGTGGGATTTCCTGTTTTCTCATCTATTTTTATCACCTAGATATCCATTATGAAAATAAATCACTTTAAAAAATGACTTGATATCCTTTACAAATATATTGTAGTTTTGGGGTGATAAACTTCAAGAATGTTATTTCCATGTCATTTAGATTATATTCTAAGTCATTTTAACGTCTTTTCTTAAGAAATAACTAAAACGAATGGATTTCTGAATGTGCAGAGGAAGTGGTATGCTTGAACTCTTAGCCTGCAATGGATGTAATCCAGAAGGAATTATGGACCATTGTTATGTATTGTTCATCACCGAGTTATTTACTAAAAAACACTTAGAGTATTTGCTATATGCCACTGTGTTAATTTTAAGTTTACTAGGGTTTTCGTTTGAAGAATTCGATTTAAAGGGGTATGCTTATAATGGTCGAATATACTTGGTAATACACAGTAGTGTATTCAGTTGCCTATTAAAATAATTCTGTGTATAATAGGGTCTTTAGATTTAAAAAGTAGAACTTCTCTTACACAATAATTGGTTGACATTTTTTTACCTCAATGTAAGATTGCAGTATTTGATGAACAAACAAGAAGAATAAAGTTTTGGTAAATAAGGCATTTTTTTTTTAATATTTAGAAATAAGCTTGAAGCCTTTTAGCATTAGATTGATGGGTTTTCCTTTTGTGAAAGATAAGTGAATAAGGTTATATTTCATGTTTGCAGATCCTAATCCTGTCATAGAAATAAGAGTCTTGAAAGGTGGTGCTTTGAAATTCACCATTCTAAGAAATCTCTCCTTACCACTGTAATTTTATGCTCATGTGGTGAGATTTCAGGTTGAGGAATGAGATTAGATTTTCAGGGGCAGAATATTTGCTGTCCTCATTGTTTTGGTTCTGAAGGAATGCTTACCCCTTAGCCTCAAATGTGCTGTGGTATTAGCTACTTTAAAATAGATTGCTCAAGACTCTTTATTTGGAAAACCTTAAATATGCATCATGATGCATTACTTGCAATAAAAAATGAGGCTACAATTATATAAAACAAAACACTACAGCTGCTGACAGATGTCATTAACAACTTAGATACAGATCCTTCAAAGAGGAACTGCTAGACATCTAATTTGGGGAGTTAAGGTCATTATAGCTCAAGATGAAATACTGTTGTCCATTATACTTACTGTTTTTGGTTTGGGTTTTTTGTTTTTGTTTTTGATGGTTTATTGAGACCTTGGTATTTGATATAAACAACTGTCTTCTGAATTATAATTAATAAACATGGAAGGACTCCAGGTAATAGCAAACTACCATGAAGCAAGCAGCATAATAGTAGTTTTTGTAGGCAGGATATAGATCTATATATAGATATAGATGCATTCATTGATAGCAATGAATGTCAAAAAAAAAAGGGTGCAAGTTTGAGGAGAAACAATATTTGCATAATCTAAAAGTATTTCTCCAAGATGTTCAATAATCGCAAAGGGAAAAATAGTAACTTTGCAGTGGAGAAAGCTGGCACACACCAAGTGATCTAGGCTGGCATCACCAATAAGAAGACATGCTAATATCTGATAAGAGGACACAGCATTGTTTTATATAATATTATTGCCAAAAATGTACATAACCTCAGTCTAATCCTAGAAAAAACATTAGACAAACCCACATTGAGGCATGTTTTAAAAAATAATCAGTATTTTTCAAAAGTATCATTGTTACGAAAGATAAGGAATTATCACAGATTGTTGAAGACTATGTGATAGGATCTTGGATAGGATCCTGGAATAGAAAAAAGTTGGGAAAAACAAAATAGAAGAAAGAAAAGAGCATTAGTGGACAGCTGGAAAACTTTTGAGTAATTTAGTATAGAACCGATGTTAATTTTATGTTTTAATATCGTACTGTAGTTATGGATGTTAACGTTGGGGGAACCCATGTTAACAGTATGTGGGAACTCTACTGTTATTACAAGCATAAAATTCTATAAGCATAAAATTATTTCAGAGTAAAACATTTTAAACCCATTCTTCTGGAAGTCTGCTGTAGTGCTCTCTGCATATCCTGTGAAGTTGTAAAGGTGCTCCTGTCTTTGGTTTTGTTTTGTCTTTAAGTGAACTCTACACCCAATATGGGGCTTGAACTCATGACCCTGAGATCATGAGTCACATACTCTACCAGCTGAGTCAGCCAGGTGCCCTGTGAAGTGTCTTTGGTTTTAAAAATAAGTATCTTGGATAAAAATCAGGGTGGACTCTTGTAACAAACTGGGCTCAGTACTATGTTGCTGACCATCATTTGTCATCTCATTTCCTGTAATTTTTAATAACAATTGTAGAGATACTCAGGTTGTATAAATTGTATGAGGATGTTAATTGGTTTCTGCTATAGTCATTGGACTAGTAGTATATGAGAGAATCTGAAGATTAGAAGTATGTGATATCCAAAAGTGACATTGAAAATGATCCCAGGGGCACTTGGGTGGCTCGGTGGTTGAGCATCTGCCTTTGGCTTAGGTTGTGATCCCTGGAATCGAGTCCTGGGATCACATTCCTGGGCTATGTTTCCTGGGATAGAGTCCTATATCAGACTCTCCATATGGAGCCTGCTTCTCCCTCTGCCTATGTCTCTCTCTATGTGTCTCTCATGAATAAATAAATAAAATCTTAAAAAAAAATAGTGATCCTGGAATCCCAGGATGGAGCCCACATCAGGCTTCCTGCTCAGCAGGGAGTCTGCTTCTCCATCTCCCTTTACCCCTTCCCCTGCTTGTGCTCTCGTGCGTGCGCGCGCGCGCTCTCTCTCTCTCTCAAATAAATAAACAAACAAACATTTATTAAGATTTTATTTATTTATTCATGAGAGACACATACACACAGAGGCAGAGACACAGACAGAGGGAGAAGCAGGCAGGCTCCATGCAGGGAGCCCGATGTTGGACTCGATCCCGGGACTCCAGGATCACACCTTGGCCTGAAGGCAGGAGCTAAACTGCTGAGCCACCCAGGGATTCCCATGAATAAATCTTTTTAAAAAGTGAACAAATAGGTATCTGGGGGAGATGTTCATAATGATTTTACAATAATAATAATAATAAAATAATAATAATAATAATTGTCATGTTTCCAAGATATAAAATAAAAGTTTATAGTGTTCTAAAAGTTTGTCCTTTTTTATACAAACCATACTTTAGATGGGTTTCAGCTATGAAGTTAGAACTCTATGGGAGGAAGTGGACTATGGAATTAATTTTCTGTTTTATTTTGTTAACTACATAGCAAGTCACCTGTCATCCATTTGACATTAGAGTCACATAATAGTCTTTCTAAATAAAAATTTATAATACCACCATCTATATATGGAAAACCACTAGTTACACAGAGAAGTTTTATGCCTACTGTTGGCAGATAGCACTACCAAACTAAACTTATTGAGGTCAGGGACTCTGTTACTTTTAAAAAGTTTTTTCCATGTGGAATAGTGCCTGGCTATAAATAAATATTGAATGAATGAATGAATGAATGAATGAATACTGAAAATTATGTAAGGTAGAGTTTCATAATAACTGTAAAATTCACATGTCTATAGTAATGCAGCTTTAGGGTTGAACATTTAGAATCCATGCCATCAAAATGTCAATTTTTTTGAGAATTAACTCTTTTCTACAAATCTGTACTTGCTATTAAGGGCATCTCCTATTTAATATTTGGCAGTTTACTGATGCTCTGAACATTTCCATACCTGGGTTTGTTTCTTTGTATTTCAGTGGACTCTGGTGATGGCAGGGCACACATAGCCTCCAGAAAGTTCCATGGAGGGTTGATAATTGTTGAGAAGTTGAAATTAGGGAGTAGAGAGTGAAGAATTCTGTTTCTGGGATATAATTGTTAGCAATCTTGTAAAATGTACTCTAACCAGAAAATATTTCCAAAATATAGTTATGAGTATTATGTACCTCAGAAGGAGAATTTAATGGTATGCCAGTGTGTGTCATTAGTCAACTTTAAAAACCCCTTTGGAGTAATGCATATGAATATATTTACTGAAATACGTGTACTGAAATTACTAGCTTCTGCTTTGTTAAAAAACTGCTCATTTTACCTTGTTAAAATAGTTTGTTTATACATACCTCATCAAACTTTTTTGATACAAAGGTATATTTTTAAGATGTCATGTTTTTGCTGGCTTAATAATTGATTCCTCTTCTCCCTGTCATGGTATGTTATGTTCCTCCTAGTCAGTGCTTCTTTTCAAAATCATTTGTAGAAGGTAATGAATCTGATTTAAAAAGTAGATTTGGTTAGCCTATTTTAAACTCTATGGGGATGTAGCCATGCACACTTGGGTGGAGGGATAAGGAAAGGTTAATTTTTTCCACACTTAAGAATTACTGGATGTCCATAGGAAACTAAAATTGCTTAAAGTCTCATTTAATCTTTTGCATTTTGTGTCTAAAGTAACCATTAATACTGAGTGGAAGAAAGTATTTGTCATTTTAATTTATTTTCAGTGAGGAATATAGGCTTTATTTAAAATATGTGATTTTAATGTTACAGTTCATTTTGGTTTAAAATTGGTTTAAAATCTTCCAAGATTGGAAAGTTGATGGGGGGGGGGGGGTTCGGGTCCTGTGTCTGCCAGATACTGTCTTTGTGATCTTGAACAAGTCAGTATGTCTTTCTGAGTATCTTTTTTCTCATCTATAAAATCTTGAAATTAAGAATAACTCTCTACCTTACGGGGTTTGTGAGGATTACATCAACTAAACATGATAATATATATGATTATATCTAGCACCAGGACAGGTTGCCTAACTTTATTTCAAATCTACTGTGAACAGTTGCCTCCTAGAAATATGCTAAGCACTGTTCCTAGAACATAGTGGTCATGCTCAGTTAATTGCCGTAATTTTCTGATGAGAGAATGCCCATGAAAGGGTGTTGTGAGTTTGTAGTATTGGAAAAATATGAATATAAAAAAATTTAGATGTTAAAACATGGTTAACCAAATTAATGCAGTTTTATAGGATTTTTATATAACAAACCTAAAACCTATACAAACTAATTCATTGAGGTCTTACTCACTAATTAATAATACCTAATTTTGGACCAATAAAAAAAGTAATACTATATAATACTATTTACAAGCAACAGATTTTGGGCTATTTCAAATCATTTCTTTTTATTCTTCTTTTGCTGGGGGAAAAAAGTCATTAGTCTGCATTTATAATCAGGACTAGCTTCCTGTAAAATTATTTATTTTAACTTTTTATTTATAGATTTTGAAATTTACAATTCTAAATACAGCAATAGTAAGGCACTGCATTTTTGCAGGAAACAAAAAGCACAATTAACATAAAGTCAGAGCCAGCCACAAATAAAATATTCCAGCAAACTGTGTAAGGAAAAAAAATGCTCTGGGAAGCAGATGCCAAGAAATATTGCAAAGGTGGCCTTATTACATTGGAAGGAAAAGAATACAGAAGAATTGGTAGTAATAGTAGTAGGAAAAGGAGGGAGGGAGAGAAGGGGAGGAACGGGTAAGGAATGTAGGTAACAAATAATAAGTGAATGAGCATTAAGTACTAGATACAGTTCTAAGCATTTTATGCAGATTATCTCATTTAATCTTCCCAACTACTTTAGGAGTTACATCCCTGCTTTACAGATGACATTGCTGAGGCTCAGAGAATGTTAAGTAATTTCCCCTAAAACCTTATAGCTAGGATTCAAACCCAGGCTTTTTGGCCCTGGAAGTAATGTTCTTAAACACAGTGCATACTGCATAACCACCATCAACACAAAATGTAGATGATGCACAAAATGTAGTTTGTGTGTTTTTGTGGATAATTTTTTTTTTTTTTTAATTTAAGAAAGAGCACAGTGGGAAGGGGCAGAGGGAGAGGGAGAGAGAAAGTCCCAAGGAGAGTCTACGCTGAGCATGGAGCCTGATGGTGGGACTTGATCTCAAGACTGTAAGATCAGGACCTGGGTGGAAACCAGGAGTCAGATGCTCAACGGACTGCACCACCCAGGCACCCCTGTGGATAATTTTTTAATAGTATCATTGGATTCCCTTGGACTGGAGGTATTGATTTGTCCCTTTAAAAAAGTAATTGGTTACTTGATAGGACCCTTGTTCTCAAAAATATTAACCCACTTGAAAATACGTCAGTGGTAAGACCTTAACTGTCTTCCTAGATGGATTTTTTAAAACATTCCTTCATGGTGGCATAAAGCATATTAATACATAGGATAATTTCATTTGCATACTTTTTAAAAAAAGATTTTATTTATTTGTTTGAGCAAGAGAGAGCAGAAGCAGGGGGAGCTGCAGAGGGAGAGGAAGAAGCAGGCTGTCCACTAAGCAGGGAGCCTTAATGTGGGGCAAATCCCAGGACCCCGAGATCACGACCTGAGTGAAGGCAGATGTATAACCTGCTGAGCCACCCAGGTGTACCTCTCATTTACATACTCTTAATAATTGTTAAGTAATAGATGGAAGCATAGGAATGGTAAAATATAGTGTGGGATTGTATCGCTTACTCAGGGATTGTGTGTGGATTTTTGTACTTCTGGAAGACTACCCTGCAGCTTCTGTGAGTTTTTCATTTCTTTAAAAGAATTTCATGTAGTGGGTATCTGAGTGGCTTAGACAGTTAAACATCTATCTGCCTTGGGCTCAGGTTGTGATCTCAGGGTCTTGAGATTGAGCCCCGCATCAGGCTCCTTGCTCAGCTGGGAGACCACTTCTGCCTGCCGCTTCTCCTGCTTATGCTCTCTCTCTCTGTCGAAATAAATAAATAAAATCTTAAAAAAAAAAAAAAAAAAAAAGAATCTCACATAGTAAGTAGGGGCTTAATATGTAATTGATTACATTATTGTAGGCATAGAAATAATGAAACTCCCACCATAGTTCTTTGAGAAAAAAAATATCAAAATATTTCCTTTATGTTTTACAAAAGCACAATGAATATTTGCTTTAAAGAGAAACATCATTTTTAACTTGGACTGTGGTGGAATCAAATGAACAATAGCTTTTAATGGCTAACACCTGTTCTTTTTTTAATTGTAAAAATCCTTAAAAAGGTATTGTGACTTAATTATTTTATTTTTAGACATTTTCTTTCGTCTTCAAATTTTTATAGTTCTCTTTCTCACAGCATTGTCCTGTTCAGCCCTAAGATCTAAATTTTACATTCGCCAAATTTTAAAAGAAGTTCATTAAGAGGAAATTTTGGATAGAATGTTTTGGCAGATCTGAGATTCCCTACCAAAATTTAAAAAGATCCTTGAGGAAATTTGTAATTATTTTCCTTAATTCAGTTAACTAATTCTGACATTTTCTCTTAAATCAATTTTTAAAAAATGATAAATTATCTACCTTAACTACACCAAATGGCGCCTGATTTAGTAAGAAAGTTCTAATTGTATAAGGTCCAAGGGAGTCAGGAGATATACTTGTAGAAATGTGGGATTTGGCATTTATGTTATTGTATGGATTCAGCAATCCCCCATACTTCTGTACCTTATATCCCCTGTATTATACGTCTCTGAGCTACCTCACCTTGGTCAAGTAGAGGGCTGTTTATATAACTTTGTTCTCAGTAGAGGGTGGAGTTGACTAAAGCAGGGATAATAGTTACGTAGCTTCAGTGTATCCTCTTTGCTGTGCTTATTGCAGACATCAGCTCATGGCATACTTCCTTGCTTAGCCATAAAGCAGTTTCATAGTTTTCTCAGTTTCAGTGAGCTCTTACTGTCTTACAGAGTTTCCATGTGAGGAAACTTACCTGCTGTTGGTGGAATAGAGTTTAGGATGATTATCAAAAGTTCTGTATGGGGGATCCCTGGGTGGCTCAGCAGTTTCGCGCCTGCCTTTGGCCCAAGGCGCGACCCTGGAGTCCCGGGATCGAGTCCCGCGTCAGGCTCCCTGCATGGAGCCTGCTTCTCCCTCTGCCTGTGTCTCTGCGCCTCTCTCTCTCTTTCTCTCTCTCTATCATAAATAAATAAAAATAAAATTAAGAAAAAAGTTCTATATGTACCTTTTTTTTTTCATGTTTAACAGTTCAGTAGCCTTTTAAGTGTAAAGACACTTGAATTTAGCGCAACAAAGTTGATCCCCATGTCCCCCAATACATTTTTAATGAAATATTCTATCAGGAAACCTTTTTTAGATACTATTACAGTTCATTTTTGGAGAAATCTCCTCGGATATATACTGAAGTTATCTTTGGAAAGGGATTAGGAATAGGTTGTGTCTTGCAATCTAAATCCAATGCATTGATAAGGTTGATGTATTAGTTTGGATTCTCTAGAGAAACATAATCAGTAAAGAGTGTATATTGGGGGGTGATGAGGAGAGGGAGATTTTAAGGAATTGGGCTTATGTGATTGTAGAGGCTAGCAAGTCCAAAATCTGCAGGGTAGACCAGTAGGCAAGAGCTGGTATTGCTGTTTAAATCCAAAGGCTCTCTGCTGGCAGAATTACCTCTTCTGCAGGGAGAATCAGTTCTTTTTTATTTTTATTTTTTATTTTTTATTTCTTATTTTAAATTAAGGCTTTTACTTGATGAGAGCTACCCATATATTAAGGGGGGTAATCTGCTACATTCAAAGTCTGTTGATTTAAATGTTAATCTCATCTAAAAAGTACACAGAAACATCTAGAATGTTTGTGACCTAGCCAAGTTGACACATAAAGTTAACGGTCAAAATTGAGAAAAGACTGATTCATTCATGATCACAGAGTACCTATTATGAGCCAGGTTCTATACTTGATGTTGGAGGATCTCAGCAGATTTAAAAAGAAAAAAATTGAGCAGATGATTTTTTTTCTTTTCAACTAATTTCAGATATTTGTAATTAGTCATGCTAATACTAAGTCCAAAAAAAAAATACTTCTTAAAAAATATGTTATGGGGGAGATACAGTCCATGCTTAGTCAGCCAATAATTTAAGGATTAGAGTAAGAATTTTGGAATGGAGCACTGGTCTTCATCCTGGCTACATATTTGAAATGTATTAATGACTGGATCCCACTCTAGACTGATTTAATCAGGATTGCTGTGGCTGAGGTCTGGACATCAGTGTTTCCTAAAGCATTTCTGGGTGATTCTAAGGTATAGCTAAGGGTAGAGAAACACTATACAATGCAGTTATTAACTCTTAATCTTTCTACATAAAAGGATATATTTCTCTGCATTTCAAAACCCAGATGAATCATAGTATTAAATATCTGGTCTCTTAGAGAAAGGAACTTGTTCTGAAGACCTGTAATTTCTCTTCTTTAGCTCTGATCTCTTCTCTATCTCATTTCCACAAAGCTAATGTCTTCCTGTCTTTTGAGGACATTTCCTCTTCCTTAAAGTTTTTCCTGCATGTAGCAGTTAATGATAATAATAATAAAAATAATAATAATAATATATATATATATTTAAGATTTTATTTATTTATTCATGAGAGACACACACAGAGAGGCAGAGACATAGGCAGAGGGAGAAGCAGGCTCCTCATGGGAAGCCTAATGTAGGACTCAATCCCAGGATCCTGGGATCACAACCTGAGCTGAAGGCAGGTGCTCAGTGGTTGAGCCACCCAGGTGCCCCATCATATATTCTTTTTACATATTATTTGTTTGCCACTAAATAAATTTAGTTCTACAATGATGATATGATACTGTATAATAATCTTTTAGTAGTGATATAACACTTTCTCTAGTGTGGTTTACCATTCATCTCATTTATTCTTTTATTTTTAAAAGATTTATGTATTTATTTGAGAGAGAGAGAGCACACAAGACAGTACCATGCAGTCGGTAGGGGAAAAAGGAGAGGGAGAGAGAGTCTTCAGCAGACTCTGCACTGAGCACAGAGCTCACTACTGGGCTTAGTCTCATGACCCTGAGATCACAACCTGAGCTGAAACCAAGAGTCAAATGCTTAATCCACTGCACCACCCAGGTACACTGACCATCCATCTCATTTAATCCAACAACAGTCCTGAGACCAGGAAGGAATTAACGAGTACTTATCCTACATTCCAGAAGTGAAGCTTTAAGCTTCACTTGATTGTCTATATAATACTCAACAACAATCCTGTCATATAACTATTACTGCCTCACTTCACACATGAGGAAACTAAAGTTTGGAGGAAACGGTTTAGTAAATTTCCTAGTCTTGTCATTTATAAACACCAGAACTAGACCTCAAAACCAAGTCCTCTGACTTAAAGTCCTGGACCCTTTCTTCTGTATTTATAGACTTTTTTCCTAAGCTTTCATGATATACAGGAGCCTTGTTTTATGCATTGGTGTATGTCATATGAACTTATGCATAGAAGTTGCTTAATCAGTATTGATTTATTTATAATGTAACTTTATAGATCTGATTGATTGTGGTTATAATTTTCATTTCAAAGACTTCTGGCTCCATTAACTCTATATGAATGTTTGTTTCTATATTGTTTATCTACCCTTGGATTCCTTTATGTTCTAATTTAAAAATTATTGTGAAACATTTCAAACTTGGTAAAAGTGCAGACAATAATGGAATAGACATGTGTATGCACACCTTGCTTTGATCTCTCACTTTTTAAGAAATAAGGTTGTTAACATATTACTAAAGTTCCATCCCTGGTCCCTTTGTACTGCCTCTTTCTAAAGAAGCAGCTATTTATTCTGAGTTGGGTATAAGTATATGCACCTATATACTGCTCTTCCAAGTAACATATTGTTCATTAAATTTTAGATCAGTGGAATTATTATATACATATCCCTTTTTAAAAAATAAGCTTGAGCCATATTTAACATATCATATAATTCACCTTTTTGAATGTACAGTTCATTGAGATTTTTGTAAACTTACCAGGTTCAGTTATCATCAGTCAGGTGTAGAACATTGTCATCACTTGAATATAATCTCTCTTGCACATTAACTGTTAATCCTCATTCCCTCTGCTGTAGGCAACCATTAAATCTGTTTTCTGCCTCCATAGCTTAGCATTTCTGAATATTTCATGTAAATGAAATAATATATTTGGTCTCTTGTATCTGACTTTTTTCAGTGTGCATGTTTTGGAGGTATGTCTACTTTATAGCATGTATCTATAGCTCATTTCTTTTTATTGGTGAATATTATCATTATGTTTTGGCAGTACATTTATTGTCAGTCCATTCCATGAATATTTACCTTCTTTTCAGTTTTTGACTATTATGACTAGATCAGCTAAGAACATTTATATTCAAGTCTTTGTATGGCTATGTGTTTTCATTTCCCTTGAGTGGATACCTAAGAAGAGAATTGCTGAATCATATGATATGTTTATTTTTAACTTTTTAAGAAACTGCTAAACTATTTCCATAGTGGTTGTAGTATTATATACTCTCATCAATGAGGTATTAGCTTTCCTATTTCTCTGCATCTTCACCATTCTTCTTTTTTATTATACATATCCTTTATAACTTAAATTTTTCTCTTAGTGTTTTGGGTTTGAGATTTATCCTTGTTGATACACGCAGCTATTATGTATTCCTTTTCACTGCTTTATGGTATGTCATTGAATGAACTTAAGTAAAATTTCAACCATGATATTGAAAAATGGTTTTCTAAAATTTGACTGTAAAATGTAGTGTTGTACTATTGTGAGGTTATTGAAAAATCAGTGTTTTTAGTCCTCTATATTGTCATATAAAGTACAATGGTAAAGATTTTGAAACTTATACTGAATATCACTAATTGAATAGTGATCCGAGAAATTCTCAGATGGTCAGAAGGCAACCATTTCCCAAGTGAGTCCATTCCACAGAAAACAAGAATTTTAGTTTTATTTGAGAAATGGGCAGAAAATGACCTCTGTTATGGGAAAATATGTTCATTGAGTTTTATCATGGGAAATAATTACTGTAGAGGTTTACTGACACAATTTGCTCATTCTGTTGATGAAAATTTAGGCTGCTTGAAATTTTCACTGTTAACAAACTCTTAGCAGACATACATTTATATACCAGTTGTCTTGTAAATGTGTATACTTCCTCCAGGGAGTGACATTTCACATATTCAACCTTACTAGATATTGTCAAATTGTTCTCCAGACTGTCCCCCCCCAACTCCGACCTTGCCCTCAATTTAGCTTTTCTCCCTTAGTAATGTAGTATGCACATAGACACGTAGGAAAGATTAGGAATAGGTCTAATGATGGAAGAAAAAGATGAATAAGTTTGATGCTAATAAGTATTAAAAGAAGTTATATGTATACACATATAATTATATAATTGTGTGTGTGTGTATAGCTAGAAAATGGAGCCTGTGCCTCAGAATACTTTTTAATCATCAATATATAATTCTGATCTGTAGGAATAATTTTTATTTACTTGAGAAATTTACTTGATATGAGTAAATGTACTTATGGCATGTGATTCTTAATGTATTATTTGGGGAATTTTTTTGTTGTTACCTATCACTTGTTGAGAAAATGCAGTAACTAGTTGTAAGTGGTATTAATTAAATATTAAAGGTTAATCTCAATTCTTTACTAACCATAGAATTATGAGAGTTCTTTATCTTTTTTCAGAGTTCTGTTGTGTAATGTTTACTTGAATATTGAGACTGTTAGAAAAGATTTAGTTGAATATGGTATGCATTTTTTGTGTGTTAGCTAATAAATAATTATTAATATTTGCATATGCTCATTTTTAATTGGGAAAATTGTGTGAATTGATGGTTTTGTTACCTTTTTGTTTCTAAAATGGAATGGCTTTAAAATCATACATGGAAGCCAGTCAGTAAAGGCTACATTTTGTATGATTTTCTTTTTAATAAATTTATTTTTTATTGGTGTTCAATTTACCAACATACAGGATAACACCCAGTACTCATCCCGTCAAGTGCCCCCCTCAGTGCCCGTCACCCATTCACCCCCCCCCCTCACCTTCCACCACCCCTAGTTCATTTCCCAGAGTTAGGAGTCTTTATGTTCTGTCTCCTTTTCTGATATTTCCCACACATTTCTTCTCCCTTCCCTTATATTCCCTTTCACTATTATTTATATTCCCCCAAATGAATGAGAACATATAATGTTTGTCCTTCTCCGATTGACTTACTTCACTCAGCATAATACCCTCCAGTTCCCTCCACGTTGAAGCAAATGGTGGGTATTTGTCGTTTCTAATGGCTGAGTAATATCGTATGATTTTTTTCTATATGAAATGTCTGTAAGAGGCAAATTAAATTTGCTTATTGATTAGGGGTTGTCTGGAGAAGGGGGGCGTTGGGGCAGATAAAGAATAACTGCTTATGGATATGGGGTTATTTTTTGGGTGGGGTAAAATGTTCTAAAATGGATTGTAGTGATGCTTGCAAACTCAGTGTATATATAAAAACCTTGAATTGTATGCTTTGAATGAATTATATGTGCATTGTATCTCAGTAAAGCTATTAAAAATATGATAAATGAACCTTTGTAGAAAATACCAGTAGTACAAAAATGTATGACAAAGAAAATAAAAAGCATTACAAACTCTAGCAGTTCCTGTGTCAACATAGAGAAACAGCATCATTTTTTTTTTAAGGTTTTATTTATTTATTCATGAGAGACACACAAGGCAGAGAGACAGAGGGAGAAGCAGGCTCCCTGAGCAGAGCCTGATATGGAACTTGATCTCAGGACCCCAGGATCACGACCTGAGCCAAAGGCAGACACTCAACCATTGAGCCGCCCAGGCGCCCCAGAAACAGCCTCATTTTAAATGGCTATTTAATGAATTTCATTTTGTGGATGTACCATAACTTAATTAATTCCCTAATAATGGACATTTAGTAATATTGCAAGCAGAGTCTTTATATGTTATTTTTGTGTAATTCATCTTTTTAGGACTGGTAAAGTCTAGAAGTAAAATTGTTGTGGAAGTAAAAGATTAAGTATATTTCAGATTTTGATTCATTTCTAAATTGCCCTTCTGTCTTAAATAAGATGCTCTAGTTTGTTCTTCCCCAGTGGTATATGATAGTGTTTGAATTACCATACTCTTTCCAGTGCTGGATGTTGTTACTATTTTTAATACTTGCCAATTAGGAGGAGATTTACAAATTAAAATTGTATTTCTTTGTATAACTTGTTATATGTCCTTTTTGAAAAAAAATTTTAAAAAATCTCCTTTTTCTATTGGGATAACAATCTTTATTTTTGCATTGATGTTCAGAAACTTTTTAAATATTAAGAATATTTACTTTTAGTTGTATAGGATGAAAGTATTTTTCAAGTTTGTATTTCATATTTATTTGTTTTTTTTTTCCCCCCACCATACAGAACTTTAAAATTTGGTGTAGTGGCACACCTGGGTGGTTCAGTGGTTGGGCTTCTGCTTTTGGCCCAGGATCATGTCCCACATTGGGCCCCCTGCATGGAGCCTGCTTCTCTCTCTGCCTGTGTCTCTGCCTCTCTCTCTTTCTGCATCTCTCATGAATAAATAAATAAAATCTTAAAAAAATTTTGGTGTAGTTATATTTATTACTTAATAATATTCTTAGTTACTTGGCTGCATTCCAAGATTATAAAAATATTCTATCATATTTCTAAGTTATTTTACTGATTTTCTTATGTTTAAATCTTAGATCCATTTGGCATTTATTTAGTATAAGAATCAAAGGAAAGAGAGATCTGCTTAACCCAGCTCACTGACAAATTTTTATCCATCAAATGTTAAATTATCACATACCTTTGAGCCTGTCATTTTAGACTGTTACCAGTGGCAAATCTATTTTTATGTCACTCTTTATTTGTTGTAGTTTTAAATAATATATTTTAATATCTGGTAGACTGATTTCTCTTTTACCTAGAAAGGCAGCATGATACAGGGATTAAAATCAAGAGCCTTGCAACTTATTTCATTGTGTGATCTTGGGCAAGTTATTTAATCTTTTTTGTGCCTCCCTCAGTTCAGTGGGGACAATAAAAGTAAGTATCACATAGGGATGCTACAGGATCAAAGCAATTTTTTCTCCTGCTTCATTAATTTTTCCCTCATTATGGTTCTTTCCCATCAGTATGCAATCATGCTGTTATTTCTCCCATCTTAAAAACGTTCTTTTTAATTCCACTTTTTTTTTTTTTTTTGCCACCTTTTGTCCCAGTTCTCTCTTCCTTTATGCAGTAAAACTTCTCCAAATTGTTGTCTATACTTGCTGTTTCTAATTCTTCCCTCCCATTCTCTCTCTTAGAGTCATCATAGTTAGGGCAAAAATCTCCACCACTAACTATTCTGAATATGCCCTTATCATAGTTACCAGTAACTTCCACATTGCTATATCCTGTGGTCAATCCTTGTCCTTACTTGAAACTTGTTGCTAGCATTTGATACAAGTCTGTCCTCCTTGGTATACTTTCTTCATTGTTTTCCAGGATATTATGCCTTCTTGCTTCTCTCTGCCCCATTGGTTGCTTCTGACTTTCCTCCATTGGTTTCTCCTATTCTTACCTACTTAATTGGAGGGCATCAAAGCTCAGTTATTTGACCTTTTTTATGTTAAAAAGTGACTTCCTGTTCTTTTTCTTCCAAACCAGTTTTACTTGTAGTCTTACATTTCTGTTGATGGCCGATCCATCTTTCTAGTAGCTCAGGTAGAAACAGTGGAGTCATCTTTTTCTTAAATTTTCTAGTTGCTTTCTGTTTGATATGTAAGAAAGCTGTTCAAGGTTACATATTTAATTTATAGTAATGACCTCATTTTTGTAATAATTTGTTTTTGGTTTTGTATGTATTTCCACATACTAAAGCATTAATCTACAAGAATTATTTTGCCCTTTTGGGGCCCCTGGGTGGCTCAGTCAGTTAAAGCAGCTGAGTCTGGATTTTGGCTCAGGTCATGATCCCAGAGTCATGGGATCGAGTCCTGCAATGGGCTTTGCTCAGGGAGGAGTCAGCTTGTCCCTCTCCCTCTGCTCCTCTCTCCTGATCTCTGTCTAATTACAGTTGTTTAGCAGATTTCTTGACATTAAGCAATAATTACTTTTGACTTAAAACAGCTTTGGAATTAGGACCCAGTGACTCTTGAATTCCTTGAAATAATATTAATTCTTCCCAGGGCCAGTGCAACATGAAATTTGTAGTCTTAGGAGAGCCATACCACATCTACAAACGAATTGTTGGGGATACCAATTTCTATAGTACCTATAATTTTATATTTAATTTTAAATGAAATTCAGTGAGGACTACATTGAATTAAAAGAAGCATTTATATTCAGTTTTAGAAGACTTTATTCCTAAGTATATGGTTCTGGAAAGTTACATTCTTTCAAGCTTAATAAAATGCACATGTCTTTTTACAGGTAACTTGGGTTGAAAGATAAAATGCTGTTTTATCCAGACTGCTAGCTCTATTTTCTCAATGATAAAGAACATTTCCTGCCCCCCCCCATCTTAAAGAGGAGCCTAAGTGTCAGCCTAAGTGGAACATTTGTGTCTTTTATTGAAACCTATTCTCTGACCTTCTGTGCCTAAATTAGAGTGAATAGTTTTTTCACATGCTTAGGAAAGGGATGTTTCAGGAGAGTTTGTCAAACCTTTACCTATTTCATTTCCTTTTGAATTGTTATCAGAGGTGGTGAAAATCTTATTGGGAAAAAGGAAAATAAGGATATAATACAGAATATAAGAAACTAGTATGTACTAATATGTGGAATGAAGTTTTAATTGTTATGGGTCTTAAAAAGTACGTGATGACTATTTGCAGCTTCTTACAGGGTTTGACTCTTTCCTGGAAATTACTTAAGAAATGTTAACTTAAAATGACTTGGATTAAAACTTTCTGTTGTTAAGATAAGGGTTTGAATCCTGGGTTGGATAAAATGATTCTGTGTCAGAAACATGTACTGGTGAATTGTGCGTGTGGGTGGTAGTTCTGAGCAGGGTGATCATAAGCCTAATTTGCTTGGGAAAGTGCTTTGTATGCCTGTTATTCTGCTCTAATTGTTTCTAGCACTTCTGTATTTTTATTGTTCCTTTGCATATTATTACAAACTTAGTAGTTTAAACATGGAATTTTAAACTCAGTTCTGTAGGTCAGAAGTCCAGCATGGGTCTCATGAGGCTGTAATCAAGATGGGAGAGAATCTATTTCCTGTTCATTCAGTTTTTTAGTAAACTTCAGTTCTTTGTGGTTGTAGGACTTAGGTCTCCATTTTCTTGTCTCCTGTAAACCATGAGCCATTTCCAGCTTGTATAAGGGGCTGTATCTTGGCTCATGACCACTTCCTCCATTTCCAGCCAGCAATAGCATATTGAATCCTTTTCATCTGCTTCTCTCTGACCCTTCTTCTCCTGTAGCATCTTTTTTTTCCTGACTCTTGTCATTAGGTTGAGCCCACCAGGAAAATTTCTCCATGTTGAGGTCCATGACTGTAATCATATCTTGAAAATCCCCTTTGCCATGTAAGGTAACATATTCATGGATTCTTAAGGGATTAAGACATGGGCGTTTTGAGGGGGTTGGTGTGTTATTTTGCCTTCTACAGCACCTTTCTACTCTTGGGAGTGAGTGACCCTGTTTGGATACAGTTGTATGGCCATTCAATTTCTAAGTAGCCAATTGAATTATTTCAAATAGGACTAACACCTCAAACTTCAATTTCTGTCTCCCTTTCTTAAAATGTTATCTCATTTGTTCTTTCCTTTTCTACTTCCTCTCTTGCTTCTCTTTGACATCTTTGCAAAGGTACAAATAGTTTTTCTAGCTCACTTGATAGAAGTCAACATGGATAGTATATGTGGTTTGTTTTTTGCCCTTATTTATGGATAAAGGAGCCACATGTTTCATAGTGTGATGGCTTGCATCATTCTTTTAGTCTTTGGTCGTTGCAGTCTGCCATTCTCATGTCCTCAGTGTGCAGTGACAGGAGAGTAGATGAATTCTGAGATTGTGCTGTTTGTGCTGGATATTGTCCTTAGACTGTTACCTGGCAAAGAAGAGGAATTAAGACAGGCTTTCTTCTCTCTCTGCCTTTAGATTTTATTTAATACTGAAAAATAGCTGGGATTACATTCATTTAAACAGCTGCTGATTTTTTTGGAGGGGGCAGGTTATTATGTTATAGAATCAATTTTACTAGCACAGCTGTCTTTTAATAAAGTAGATACTTGAATGTTTTTATTTCACACTTTTGAAAATTTTTATTAAACTATATTAATTGAGGGATCCCTGGGTGGCGCAGCGGTTTAGCGCCTGCCTTTGGCCCAGGGCGCGATCCTGGAGACCCAGGATCGAATCCCACGTCAGGCTCCCGGTGCATGGAGCCTGCTTCTCCCTCTGCCTGTGTCTCTGCCTCTCTCTGTGTGTGTGACTATCATAAATAAATGAAAAAAAAAAAAAATTTAAAAAAAAAACTATATTAATTGAGGAAGATAATTATGTATTTTTGTATATCTAAAGACCAAATTGCCATTTATGTCTATTCTTCAACTTAAATTTGTAGTCTGGAATTTTTCCCAAAGCACAAAATATAATTTGTATTCAAATGGAATAATTTGTTCCTTGGACAGTCTAAACAGAGACCAATTTATGATTTTTAATCCTTTATCTTGTTTTAATAAGCTAAGTAGATATTTGATACTTGCTGATTTATATATATACTTGTGTCTTTAGTTTAATAGTGAATCCACCAGAGTTTAGATTTAGCAATTAATAAGATGAAACTAGTGCTCCATACCTCTGAAGTTAATTTCTTTCTTTTCAGTTTACAATGCCAGTTTTACACTCCATTTGCTGTCAGTGAAAATGTAGGCGGCAGACTACCACATATTTATCATCACTAAGTTCACTATATCATGCAGGAAGAGTACATTAATATGCCATACAGAAAATCTAACACACATAAACAACCACTTAGCATTTTTAAGAACATATCTGACTTATTGATTAGCTTAAATATCTTTTAGTAGAGTGAGACACCCACATAGAGTGCATACATTCACTTACTTATCAGAGCAAGTGCTTCTTGTGCTGATGAATGAGCATATCTCCTCTTTATATATCATGATGAAGATCAGACCTTCAAAAGCTTTCCCGTTTCCATTGGAATCCCTAAATCTTGACACAATTAAATTATTCCCAGGGTTCTTCAGATAAAGTGCACTCTGGAAAACAACTTTTTAAAACCTTATTGTACATTTACATTTATGGTTGGTGTTCTAAGCCTTGTCCTGAAGTTTGTGCTGCTTTTCTCTGTTCAAGGCTCAATGGTGGGAGGGTTGGGGTTTGAGAACTTAATTTCTGTTTTCCCTATGAATGCTGTGTTCTTCTGTAGGCTGCACCCTGTAAATTACTCTCAAATTGGGGTGTATGTTTTTAAAAATATGTACAATACCTGTTATTTTCTCATTGGAATATTTAATGAAATTAGGAAATCCTGATATAGTATCTAGTTTACATAGACACCTGAACCTGAGAAAACATAATAAATAATGCACTTAATGAAAAAATAGGGGGAGTAATGTAACTGATATAAACCATAAAGAGCAGATGAAATGTTTTTTCTTGTCTTTTATGGGCATTTACTTTATATAGATTCCAGAATTAGGACCTTTTAAAAGAAAGATGTCCTAGCTTTTGTCTTAGTGAAGCAATACAATAGAAAGTTATATGTTTACAACTTTTATAGTTTCTTCAGATACTTAGTTTTTCCCTCTGGTTTATTTCCTAATATTTTTCTCTCTAAAACAAGAACAGTATTTAAAATTCATGTTTCCTTGCACTACTTTCTAGGACCCTGCACGTTTTACCAACTTTGGGTAAGAATTTTTTTGAGTGCCCTCTCTTTTGGATGTTGTGTCTTTATTTCCTAAGTCCCTCCTTCTGGACTAGAACTAACTATCCAATAAAGCCAATCATTCCATTTTATTTTAGTTAATTTCCACAGATATATTTATAGCCTTTGTTAAATAGTATAGTATAATCTTGACTCTCTGCTCTTTACTGTTCCTTTCCCTTCCTTTTGAAGGTTTTAAACTTTTATAGTTTCATTGAGAACTCTAAAGTCTGTAGCTCTGCATATGACCTCATTCATGTCTCTGTTTCTCATTTCCTGCTGTCTTGAATACTTTGTTTCCCACCACAGTGAATGTATGGAATTGAAAGCATTATTTTGCCCCTAACCTCTTCTTTCCAGCCAAATCCAGCTGTTATTGGCTTCCCTCTCATTACCCTTTAGATTATTTCTCTTAGGCCCAGGAATTCATGATCTCCTTCCTTACCCATCATATCTTATCAGTCAGAGTATATAGTCTCAGTAGGTTTTGTTCTTGGCAGTTCCTTAACATTTCCCGAAATTGGCGCCTTAATCCACTCCTCTACAGCCTTATTCCTGGAATACTTCAGAGGCTTTTGCTGTCCTCAATCTGCCCCGTATATTGTCAGATTAATCTTCCTAAGGCATTGTTTTTACTCTGTCACTCTCTTGCTTAGGAACCTTTGGTGGTTCCACTTTGTCTATAGATTGAAATTTGGGGTCTCTAGCTTGATCTTCAAAGTTCTCCCATAAAGTTGTCCTAATTTACCACTTAGCCGTATTTTCCACTAGTCAGTAACAAAAATTCTCTTATTTCTGTCAAAATGGTTCCAAGATACTGAGAATTCGTATATCTGTACATCCTTCCCATTTTATAGTATTTTCTCCTTCTCCTTTGTGCCCTGGGATCTATCTGTCTTCTGTTTTCTTTTTACTTATTCAAGGTTATGTTTTCCAGACTGCAGCACATGTCTTGCTCTCTCTGTGAAATCTTCCTGAACAGTGTGTTCTACTGTGATTTCACCTTCTTCTTAAAACTCCTGTTTTGCTTTGTTACACTTTCTGTTTGGTGTTTTGCACTTTTGTTTTTAGTTGGATCTAGGCCCTGTGTGGATAATTGGATTTTAAGTATCAAGAGAGCAGGGACCATGTTCTGTTTCTTTGCATCTCTCTTATGGGCTAACTACAATTCATTACAAGTCTCAGGTGATAAATTGATATTGCTCACTTATTCCACAAATATTAATTGATTACCTAAATTCAAACACCATATAAATATAAGAAGTATGGAACCTGCTTTCATGGACTTTATGTTCTAGAAGGGAGAGAGAAATAATCTACAGCTAATTGAAGAGTGCCTATTTAAGTATAATGGAGGAATGTGGTTTGCCACTTTTTTGATGGGTGAAAAAAAACAGAAAATTGCCTCCCCTCCGTTCCTGTTGATATTTGTATATATATTTTTTCTTACTTTAAAAATAAATTTTGACAAGGTAAATTAGTCTTAAAATCACAGGTTTTCAAGTGGTAAAGCTTGTTTTGTTCTAAATGTACATACTACTGATATGCTCTTTAGGTAAATCCAGTAGACAGAATAATAGAATGATTAGTACATTTTTGATATTAAAACAATTACAGGAAATTTGTATATCATTTATGTGATATATAAACTGATGTGAAATAATTAAAAGATAATGAAAATATTTTTAAAAGTAAGATTTGCTAAACTCAAAACTATTAAAACTTCTGAATTAATAGTCTAAATTCCTTTGTAGGAAAATAAGGTAAGGTTAAGACTGAATATATTATTGGACACATTATTATTTTAGTTTTGAGTGTTTCTTCCATTGGCTTGAACATTATGTATTTCATAGGTATGATTTTTTGATATTGTAATAACCATAGAATGTTAATGTTAAAAGAATGGCAAAGTATGCACTGACACGAAAAATTATTGTATTTGCAAATGTAAAATCATAATTGACATAAATGTTATAGTTAGGAACATTATGAATGTAAATACACTTTCTCTATTCTCAGTCCTGTAATGCCATTCTTTGTCCAGTGGGAGATGAAGAGTGATGTTGAGACTGCTGTTTAACCTATTATAACAGCTTTAAAAAAATTAAATAGCATTGATGTAAATATGAGGAGGGAAAAGAGTATTTATCTCCATTAAGTGACATAAAAAGCCATGGTAAGAATAACAGGCGGGTGGGTGTGCATTAAGCAGTGAAATCCCTAAATTCAGATGCTAATTATAAGCACAAGGACAATTGCCTCCCACATACTTAACTGTTGTGTATTTTCTTTAGTGTAATTCAGAGTTTGTGAAGTGGCTTTTAGTTTTTCACTTCCCCTTAACATATAGGTTTAAAAAAAAGGAAACACTTTTCCTGGACTGTGATTTTTGAGAGATATAGATGGAATATTAAACCAGATGCTACAAAGATAATTCACATGATTGCTCTTGGATGGCCTTTATTGACTGTCTTACCTGCTTCCCACTATTAAAAAGCAAATATTTAGTAGTAAAGTTAAAGTTATTGAAGTATATTTGAGCACAGTTTACTTGCTGTGGTGTACCCAGGACTAATTTAAGGTTTAGATTGTGTGAAAGCATGTATTAGTACTGGCATTAAGAGTATATTTGTTTATTATGATTTTTTAAACTTCTTTTGGCTATGGTCTCTGGTATTTTGTCTTAAAAGTGCAATAAACTTTTTCCATTATCGGAGAAAAAGAAATTTCCTCTGTATTTTCTACAGTACCTTTCAGTGGTGGTTTTGTAATGTGTTCATCAGTTGTTGAAGGGTACATAATATAGAAACCTTGTTCTTAGAAGGTAGATAGCTTTTAAGGGTAGAATCGCAGGGAAAAGTGTTAGTCTTAAATTATTTTTAAAACTTTGTTTTTAGAAATAGAAGTACAAAAAACCTTTTTGTAATTTTGCCACTTTTTTTATTCTTAGGTATGCTTTTTATTTAGCTTTTAGTAACTTGTAATTTAAGATCACAGTTATTAGGTGTATTTCTGCATTTTATATATCACTCCCAGATGCTACAGTATTAGTTTTTATCACTGCATATTTTATGAAATGTCAGCCTTCTGTTGGCTGTTCACGCAGCATTGTTAGTGATCAAAGACACAACATAAAGGAGAAGAATCTAAACAGTTGGCTTATCTTTGTCCTTCATTGTGACAAAAATACTATAAAATTATTGTAAAAAGTCAAATGGAGGCATCATTTAACATTCAGTGAAAGGATAAATGTCTTAGCTTTTTAATGTAATAAAATCTTAAAATATTTACTATCAATAAAACCAGTTATAAAGAAAAATAATTTATAATTTTACGGAGTTTTCCTTGGTAGAGAATGAGAGTAATATGTTATATGTATGTTTTAATATTCTGCTAATTGAGAGTGCTGTGCCTGGAAAAGCCACAGTTTTTTGAGAATATAAGAGGTTATTCAGTTTAAACTCTTAATTTTGTTACTCAAAATACATTTTAGAAAGTGGTTATTGGTTTTAGTATGTACATTGTTTAAGTTGTATGTTATCTGGTTTATTTCTTGATTGACTTTGTGGTTTAAAACTTTATTACATAGATTTTAAAAAATTGTTTTTTCTCTAGGTCAGTGATTTCAATATCAAGATAAAAGTCCAGAAAGGGAAAAATTCTCAAAGCCTGAAAGAAAATCTGTAAGAATAAAAATCTTGAATGATTTTGATCAGCTGTTGTGTATGCCCACCACAGCAGTTGGTTCAATCAATTTTATGTTTTGGGATGGTTTTATTAAAATGAGCTGCTGCTTTCAGTAAATCATTGAGAAAGATGCTGGCTTTATATATGTCTTTTTTTGGTGGAGGCAGGACAATAATAGTTTCTCTTTGCAGCCTTATAAGTCAGTAAAGTTGGAGAAAATTCCTGACCACCAAAGAAATCAGTAAGTTTCTGTGGTGTCATTTGTGTGGGCATTTGGAAATAGAAGTAGAGTGAGGATTTAGACTAAAAAGTGATTTTTTTTTTTTTTACATGCACTTTTAAGGCTGTTGACAGAAAACTGCCATTTCTAAAGAAACATAATTGTCAGCAGGTAATAATGATTTTAGTATCTTCTTTTTATTGCACACAATTTTTATTTTTATAAATGAGTGAAAGCTAGTTTTTGTATAGGAGAATTAGACCTTTGAAAAACAGTTTGAAAGATATAGCAATTGGATATTTGTAACTTAGGGGCCTCATCTTTTTGTTTTGGGGTGCCTGAACACCCTCACCCAAAGTAATGGTCCATAGTTTTAACAATACTGGTGTTACCTGAGTGCTTGTTAGAATGTAGAAGATTCGGCCCCATGCCTACTATATCACCATCTGTGTTTTTATCAAATTTTCATTTGCATGCCCATTAAATTTTGAGAAGCACTACTGTAGTGCTTCTGACTCAAAACCTCTCATTTGCTCAGTATGTATATGTTTTAATTGTGGGGTGCTGATAATGGAGTTGGGCATTTGCAGTTGGAGTTCGAGGAGGCAGTGGAAGCTCACATCAGAATTGTACTGGGACCCTGAAGAAGACAAGTATTTAATCTAGAACTCACAGGGATTTGATCTGTAAGTAATTGCAATTAGAATCAGCCACTACTTTGTATCAGACATGGGAAGCTTCATATTATCCTATTGATGTTAAGCTGGTGGTTTCTTTCTTTTTCTTTATAAAATTTTTATTTTTATTTATTTGAGAGAGAACGCAGGAGAGCACAAGCAGGGGAAGTAGCAGAGGGAGAGGGAGAAGCAGACTCCTCCCCACTGAGCAGGGAGGCTCTATCCCAGGACCCTGACATAAGGTTTTGATAAGGATTGTATTTACTATGTTAGACTACTTTGGGTAATAGAGACATCTTAACAATGTTTGTTCTTCCAATCCATGAACATGGAATGCTTTTCCATTTCTTCGTGTCCTCTTCAGTTTCTTTCATAAGTGTTGTATAGTTTTCAGAGTACAGATCTTTTACCTCTTTGGTTAGGTTTATTCCTAGGTATTTTATTGATTTTGGTGCAGTTGCAAATGGCATTGATGCCTTCATTTCTTTTTCTTTTTCTTTTTCTTTTTCTTTTTCTTCTTTTCCTTTTCCCTTTTCCCTTTTTCCTTTTTTCTTTTTCTTTTAAGATTTTTATTAATTCTTGAGAGACAGAGAGAGGCAGAGACATGGAGAAGCAGGAAGCCCGATGTGGGACTTGATCCCAGGACTCCAGGATCATGCCCTGAGCCAAAGGCAGACGTTCAACTGCTGAGCCACCTAGACATCCCTTTGATTTCTTATTCTGCTGTTTCATTTTGGTGTATAAAAATGCAACAGGTTTCTGAATGTTGACTTTATATCCTGTGACTTTGCTGAGTTCTAGCAATTTTTTTTGGTGGAGTCTTTCAGGTTTGCTACATAGAATATCATGTCATCTGCAAAGAGTGTAAATTTGACTTTTTCCTTGCTGATCTGGATGCGTTTTATTTCCTTTTGTCTGATTGCTGAGGCTAAGACCTCTAGTCCTATGTTAAATAGTAATGGTGAGAATGAACATCCTTGTCTTATCCTTGACTGTAGGGGAAAGGCTCTAAGTTTTACCCATTGAGGAGGATATTAGCTGTGGGTCTTTCATATATGGCCTTTATGATGTTGAAGTATGTTCAGTATATCCCTACTTTGTTCAGGATTTTTATCAAGAATGGTTGCTGTATTTTCTCAAATGCTTTTTTTTTTTTTTATTTTGTATTTTGAGAGGGTCATATGGTTCTTATTCTCTCTTTTATTAGTGTGATGTATCATGTTGATTTATTTGCGAATATTGAACCACTATTGCAGGCCAGAAATAAATCCCACTTGATTGTGGTGAGTAATTCTTTTAACGTACTGTTGAATTCAGTTTGCTGGTATCTTGTTGAGAATTTTTGCATCATGTTCATCAGAGATATTGGCCTGTAATAATTGGCCTTTTTTAGCAGATTCATTGGTTTTGGAATCAAGATAATGCTATTTTGTAGAATGAGTTTGGAAGTTTTCCTTTCATTTCTATTTTTGGAATAGTTAAGACTAGGTTTTACATCTTCTTCAAATGTCAGGTAGAATTCCCCTGGGATATCCGGCCCTGGACTTTTGTTTGTTGGGAGATTTTTGGTTATTGTTTCAATTTCTTTGCTGATTATTTGTTCATATTTTCCATTTCTTCCTGTTTCAGTTTTGGTAGTTTGTATGTTTCAAGGAATTTATCCATTTCTTCCAGATTGCTCAGCTTGTTGGCATATAATTTTTCATAATATCCTCTTATAAATGTTTTTCTGTGGTTTGGTTGTGATTTCTCGCTTTTCATTCATGACTTTATTTATTTGGGTCCTTTCTCTTTTCTTCTGGGTAAGTCTGGCTGGAGGATTACCAATTTTATTAATTCTTTAGAAGAACCAGCTCTCAGCTTCATTGGTCTACTGTTTTTCTTTTTCTTGGTTCTGTATCATTTATTTCTGCTCTAATCTTTTTATATCCCTTCTGCTGGCTTTAGGCTTTATTTGCTGTTCCTTTTCTAGCTCCTTTAGGTATAAGGTTAGGTTGGGTATTTGAGACTTTTCTTACTCCTTGAGGTAGACCTTGAGACAATACTGTATTGCAGTATACTTCCCTCTAGGACTTCCTTTGCTGCATCCCAAAGGTTTTGGAGTATTACCTTTTCACTGTCATTTGCTTTCATGTACTTCTTAAATTTCATCTTTAATTGCCTGGTTAACCCATTCATTCTGTAGTAGGATGTTCTTTAACTTTCATATATTTGTGGTCTTTCCAATTTTTTTCTTGTGGTAGACTTTAAGTTTCATAGTGTAGTGGTCTGAAAATACGCATAGTATAATCTCAATCTTTATGTACTTGTTGAGGGCTGATTTGTGACCCAGTATGTGATCTATTCTGGAGAATGTTCTGTGTGCACTCAAAAAGAATGTGTGTTTTGCTGCTTTAGGATGAAAGGCTCTTAATATATCTGTTAAGTTCCATCTGGATCAGTGTGTCATTCAAATGCATTGTTTCTGTGTTGATTTTTTTGCTTGGATTATCTATCCATTCCTGTGAGTGGAGTGTTAAATTCCCCTACTGTTACTGTATTATTATTAATGAGTTTCTTTATGTTTGTTATTAATCAGTTTATATATTTGGGTGCTCCCAAGTTGGGGGCATAAATATTTACAATTATTAGATCTTTTTGATGAATAGATCCCTTAATTATAATATAATGCTCTTCAACTATTGTTACAGTCTTTGGTTTAAAATCGTTTGTCTGATAAAAGTATGACTACTCTGGCTTTCTTTTGTCAGCCATTAGCATGATAGATGGTTCTACATTTGTGAAGATGGAGATGATGGTTCTCCATCCCCTCACTTTCAATCTGCAGATGTCGTTATTCTAAAATGAGTCTCCTCATTTAGATAGCATATGGATGGGTCTTTTTTTTTTTAATCCATTCTGATACTGTCTTTTGATTGTAGCATTTTGTCCATTCACATTCATAGTGATTATTGAAAGATATGTATTTAGTGCCATAGTATTACTTGTAGAATTGGTGTTTCTGTTGACATTTCCTTTTCTAGTCTTTGTTGCTTTTGGTCCCCCACCCAACTCAGAGTTCTCCTTAATATTTTTTACAAGGCTGGTTTAGTGGTCACAAACTCCTTTAGTTTTTGTTTGGGAAACTCTCTTTCTCCCTTTCTGTTCTGAATGACAGCCTTGCTGGCTGAAGTATTCTTGACTGCATATTTTTCCCATTCAGAATGTTTAATATATCCTGCCATTCTCTTATGGCCTGCTGAGTTTCTGTGGACAGATCTGCTGGCTACCTGACCCATCTTTCCTTGTAGGTTAAGGACTTTTTTCCCTTGCAGCTGTCAACATTCTTCCCTTGTCTGTGTATTTTGAGAATTTGACAGTGGTATGCCTTGGTGATGATGACTGGTCTTGTTGAATTTAATGGGACTTCTCTCTATGTTCCTTGGATTTTGATGTCTGTGCCCTTCCCTATATTAGGGATGTTTTCAGCTATAATTTGCTCAAATAAACCTTCTGCCCCTTTTTTCTCCCCATCTTCTGGCTCCTATGATATGACTATTATTCTGTTTTAATGAGCTGCTGAGTTCCCTAAGTCTACCTTTGTGGTCCATTACCTTTGTTTCCATTTTCTTTTCAGCTTCATTATTTTCCATAATTTTATCTTCTGTAGCACTGTTGTTCCTCTACTTCATCCATCATTATTTTATGGCATCCATTCAAGTTTGCATCTTCGTTATAGCATTTTTAAAGTTGGCTTGACTAGCTTTTAGCTCTTTTTTCTCTTCAGTAAGGGATTCTCTAGTGTTTTGTATGCTTTTTTCAAGCCCAGCTAGTTTCCTTATAATTGTTCTAAATTCTAGTTTTGGACATCTTATTTACATCTGTATTGATTAAATCCCTGGCCATCTTTTCTTCCTTGTCTTTTTTTGGGGGTGAATTCCTCTGTTCTGTCATTTTGGAGGTAAAAATAAAAAGCAAAATAAAATAAAAATTAAAAAAATGAAGTTAGGTGTTTTGGTCTGCTTGCTGTGAGAAGCTAGAAAAAGAGACAAAGTAAAAAAATAAATAACATGAAAATACTTCTCTTTTTGTATCTAAAACATAAACCTAAAGGAATCTAGATCCTGTTTCTGATAGGGCTGAAGTTTGCAGTACTCTATGATCAGTACACTTGGTGCTGGTGAGAGGTTTGTCCTGGTCTTACAGGGGAGAGGCCTGCTGCTCTCATTCTCACGTGTATTTGCCCTAGTGGAGTTGCATCTGCAGGGCTCAGGGGGGTGGAGTTTGTAGCGGCTCCTTTCTCCACTTGGTGGTGCTGTTTAGCTCACCAAGTTCTATCACTTCTGGTGGGAGATGGATGAAAAGTGCTTCCCCGTCTTTCTTTCTCTCTGAAGTAGGAAATTCATGCCCACCGCTCTTGAGGAAGTCCACAGATGAGCAAACACCATCCCTGTGTCCTCGGCTTCTGTCAGATGCCCTCCTTCACCCTCTTTGACTAAGCTGGCTTCCTGGTGATGCAACACTCCAGTGTTTTATCTCAGATGTGGCCATGTTTCCTGGCCCAACACTTCAGAGACCTACTCAGTGGGTACCTGGGGGAGGATCTCACTTTGCTGTGGCCTGTGCTGGCTCGTCCCAGCAAATAGTCCCGTGACTGCATGAAGTTTATGGTGTATCCCAACACAGAGCTAGCACCAGGATATGCTGCCCTCAGCCAAAGGAGTCTACTTGTTCCCATACTGGTGAAAAGGGGCAGCCCAATGGAGCCCCCAGAGTCCTTGGCGAGAGGAAAGATTGTATCACCTCCACAAAATGCATTCCAGCAGAGGAGCTGCTTCTCCTTGTGCAACCCAGGGGATCCTCTGACTACAGTGCCTGCTCTACTTCTCCACCAGAGTACCCCTAAGCCCATTGGGAGCCACCTTGGTTATGGTACTGACCTCCAAAACTTCAGAATCTGTGCCCTGCTGTTTATAAAAAACTGGCTGTATTAAAACTCTCTCCTTTTTCCCCAGTCAGTGATTTTGGGGAACAGTTTTCTTGTGTAGTTCCCTGCACATGTTTTCACTCTTTCTTTTCTTTTTTTTCCACTTTCCCTCTCAGTACTCCCTCTATGATCAGAGCTCCCTCCCCTGTGCAGTGCCTGTAGCACCTTTCTCCCAGGAATCAACCCTCCACTATTCCTACCTTCCACCTTCCACTGGTGGTGTTTTCTGTTTGAAGACATGTAGCTTTGTTCTCCAAGACTTCCGATGAATTTCTTGGGTGTTCAGAATGATTTGATATTTACCTAGCTGTGTTCGAGGGAGGAGGCAAACTTAGTGTCACCCTACTCTTCCTCTATCTTAAGCCTCTCCTCCAGTATTCTTTTTGATCAAAATCGATGTTTTGAAAATTGTCATGACATTAGGGCACTTAAAACAGGCTTTCTCGTATTTTCTAAAGTTACCAGCCCTTGTATACTGAAGGGGTTGAACATGGCAGACATTTTCAGGGCTCAAATAACTTAGAAAGTAAATGTTGAGCAGATCCCAGTCATATTTGGTGTGTAAATGGAGGGGAGGAAATAGAGCATTCCTGTGTTTGCTAGAATGAGGAAAACCATGAACAACGGAACAAGTTAAACATTTGAGTTCAATAAATGTTTACTGAAACCCTTTACTGAAATCCTTAATAGCCAATAGGTTCTGTACTTGGCCTTGGGCCTGACAGTACTGTGAAAGATACAGTTCTGCACTCTGGTTGTTTATTGGAATGAATAGAATACATTCTGATAAATGTATGAGAGCTAGAATCCAGAACGTAGGATTTTTCCTGGAGATCTGTAAAAAATAATGTTGGCCAGAATACTGTATTCTGGAGAGTCAGACACAGGATGGAATTGTAGTGACAGGGGTCTACAGTTGGGGAAAACAGGAAAGACAATGAGGAAAGAGAATTTCAAAAGGTAAGTAAGCTAGGGAAGACCAAAAAACTTTAGAAATCTTAGCAGTAAAAGGCTAAATCTAGCACAAATATGAAACAGAACATTAAATAAATCTAACACACCAAGTATAGTATATATATATATATATATATGATAGTTAAAACCAGTGCTAGACTCTGGAATAAGACTGGACTGATCTGCTGATTATTTTACATCATGAAGCCTCACTCTCACTGTCCCACAGAATTAAAATGATAGGAAAAAGAATAAATGGCTGGTAAGAAAAAAAAATACTTCTAACTAGGAATAAATTCAAACTTAGAGAAGAGTTATAAGAGTAGGAATAGTATAATCTTTACCTGGATTCAATTACTGTTAAGATTTTACCCAGTTGGCTTTATCATTAGGGTATTTTATCTCCTTTCTCCTTCAACCCTTACACACATAATTTTTTTCCCCTGAACTCTTTGAATAGAGTTTGAAGAGATTGATCTAGTATGCTAAAAGTACATCACTGTATATATCCTAAGAATAGGGATATTTTCTTCCATAACTAGTACAATGAACAGCATCAGTAAATTTAACATGGATATAAACTTTTATCTAACCTATCATTCATATTCTTGTCACATGACCCAATAATATTTTTATAGCATTTTCCCCCTTCAGTAAGAGTCCTGTCTAGGATCAGTTATTGCATTTAGTTGTCATGTCTCTTTACCTTTCTTTAATCTGAAATGGTTCTAAGGCCTTTCTTTGTCTTTTATGACATTGGCATTTTTGAATAAAATGGTCTTTCATTTGTCTATCTATCTGTCTATTACTATTTGGGATTGTCTGCTATTTCCTCATGATTATATTCGAGTTATACATTCCACTCAGAATACTGCATAGATGAGGTTATGTCCATCTCAGGAAATCACATCTGGAGGCACTTTGGTGATGTTAATTTTTATCATTTGCTCAAACTGTTGTCAGATTTCTTCACTCTAGTTACAGTTTTTTCTCCTGCAACTAATAAGCAGTCGGTGGGGAAACAGTTTAAGATCATGTGAATATCCTGCTCCTCATCAAAATTTCCACCTAGATTTAGCATCTATTGATGATTCTTCCCTGGACAATTTTTCCTTTTTTTTGGACAATTTTTTCTGTAATGGGTGAAAACTCCTGATATTCCAGTTCTGGCCCTCTTTCCAGTCAACATCAGTATTCAAATGTAAGCAAAAACCATTCATTGACTGATTTACAGTTGACCCTGAACAATGTGGGTTTAAACTATGGGTTCGCTTATATGTGTATTTTTTCCAATTAAATGCAGTACAGTACTATAAATGTATTTTCTCTTTCTTATTGTCTTAATATTCTTTTCCCTAGTTTAGTTTTAAGAATATAGTATATAATAGATACAACATACAAAATATGTATTAATTGTTTACCTTATGAATAAGGCTCTGGTCAACAGTAGGCTATTAGTCATTAAGTTTTGTGAGAGTCAAAGTTTGTGGATTTTTTGACTGTGTGGAATGTTGGGGCTCTTAACCCCTGCGTAATGTTCAAGGGTTAACTGTGTTTATTCGTTCGATCATTGATCATTGGTATGAGCTTATGAATATCTGTTCTTTTCAATGTTTTATAATTCACTACTGAATTATAAATTGTCCGTGTTTTGTTATGGAAGTACACAGAAGTGTCTACTGAGGAAAGAGGCTGAGGAATGTAAAAAAACATTTACATGGGGGTCTCAAAATTGCAATTCAGGGAACACAGATTTGTGGCAGCAGCCCAAGTAGTACCCACCCTCTCAACCCCCAGGGAACAAAAGTCAAGGGTTTGTAAGGATAAAAGGGAATGCTTATATATTTATTTGTTTTTTTAAAAAAAACTGATTGGTATTGGCAGCTGAAAACTAATCTTGGCTGAATATAATTGGTTAAGGCTATCACCAAGCAAAATCTCTTACTTCAGCAAGTTGCAGATTGAGTCTTTGGAATATTATGGCCCAGTTTGGCCCAGTTCAAAAGTTCACAGTTCATCCTGGTGAGGACATGCATAAGGCCCATCTCTTCAGTGGGCTCTTGGCTCCATTTTAAACCCCCCTAAGTGACTTCATTTTATTTTATCTTTCACAGCATTCCTCTATCACGTTTTTGAGTGCTTTCTTTCTTTCTGGCAAAACAAACTGTCACAGACTTTGATCTATTTTATCCCGGTTCTGGGCAGCCAGAAGAGCCCTGATTGGCATTAGTGAGGGAATCATATTAGAGATCAAGATCTGAGCACTGATGTACCCACTGTTACTGGATTGTGCTCATCTCTATAGGGTCTTGGTTTTTAGGTCATTTCAGAGAAAGCAGAGCTAGGAAGTATAGGCATATATATGTATGTGTGTGTGTATACATATACATACACATTTATATTGACACATAATATATACATACATTTAGACTGATATACATTTTAGAAATCATTAGATCACACAAGTGTGTCTAATTCTAAACCATTTCCGCAGGGTTCTTGTCTTCCACCTTTCCATATTTATGTGTCTCTTCTTTCATAGTAAGAATATTGCCTTCCAGTTGCATTAACATATCAACTTACCAGGCAACTCATTAATACATCTAAAATAGTTTTAGCATTAGTTCATTATACTACTACAGCAAAGAGATCTACCAAAAAGAATTCAATGTTTGTTTGAAGTACTCTTTCCTCACCCTACTGAATTCTATGAATATATCTGATCAAATCCTGTACACATAATTACTTGGATTACTCCCTTTTTTATCCCTTAAATCCCTTAAATATGGATTTGCTATAAATTTGAAATACAGTTCAGTTCACTCATTTTAGTTTTGTCAGCTTTTGCATTTTTTCCTTCTATATATCTTTGTTAATTTAATTTTTTAAAAATATGTAGAAAATAACCATTTACTTTTCCAAAAAGTAAAATTTTATGAAAAAGATATACTTAGGGATCCCTGGGTGGCTCAGCGGTTTGGTGCCTGCCTTTGGCCCAGGTTGCGATCCTGGAGACCCGGGATCGAATCCCACATCGGGCTCCCGGTGCATGGAGCCTGCTTCTCCCTCTGCCTATGTCTCTGCCTCTCTCTCTCTCTCTGTGTGTGACTATCATAGATAAATAAAAATTAAAATTAAATAAAATATTAAAAAAAAAAAAGAAAAAGATATACTTAGAAAAGTGTCACTTTATTCCCCCATTTCACAATATCCTTTATAGGTAACCAACTTTATTGTTTTTGAGTTTATTCTTCCTTTTATAAAGATAAGCAGATAAATTTATTTAATATTTTTCTTATTCTTTCTTATGAAACACAGCATAGTACATATGTCCTTTTGCAATTTACCTTTTTCTTTTATCAGTATCTTTTGGAAATCACATTTATAGAGATCTTCCTTTTTCATTTTTACATACACTTAATACTTTAATTTTGTGTCTGTACGTAATGTAGCTTATTCAACAGATTTGTGCTTGGGCCCTTAAGTAGTTTCCAGTATTTTGAAATTGCATGTAATGAAGCAATGAATAACCTTGTGCATGCATATGTTATTTTCATATTGTTGTAGGTTTATTTTCAGGATAAATTCCTTGAAGAAGTGGGATCGCTAGTTCAAAGGGTAAATGCTTATGTACCGTTATTAGATATGCCCAAGTTCTCTGATACCATTTTGTATTTCCATTACTAGTATATGGGAGTGCCTGTTTCCCCACAACCTTGCCAACAGAGTATATGATAAAATCTTTGAATTTTTCCCACTCTTCTAGATAAGAAATGGTATCTCATTATATATTTAATTTGCATTATCTTAAAGAGGGGGTCGAATGCTTTTCATATGTTTAAGAGCCACTTTCTATAGGATATTTGACCTTTTTCCCCCCTCAATTTTGAATGCACTTTGTAGTGATATCAGCCATTTATATTTATCAGTGATAAATACTGCAAATATTTTCTTCCAGTTTGTCATCTGTCATTTAATTTTACTTGTGTTTTTTTCTTGTAATATAAAAGTTTTATTTTTGTATTTTAGTCCCCATTGGAAAGCCTATTCTTTTATAAATTCCCAGGTTACAGAAGCAATTCAGTGATTTTTTTATTTATATAGGTTCATTTTTTACATTTAAATCTTTGAATTATTTGGAGTTGAGTACAGTATGAGAAATAGATCAGATTTTTACCTTTCAAAAAAAAAAGATTTTTACCTTTCTTTCCCCTGAATGTCTATTTATTTGTTAAAAAGACTATTCTTAAAAAAAAAAAAAAAAAGAAAAAAGAAAGAAAAGACTATTCTTGTACTGGTATTTTTGTTATATCACCTTTATGATAGCTTAATCTATTTCTGGACTTCTGGTTCATTGATCTCTGACTATTCATGCAGCAGTACCACACTGTTCTAATTGCAGATGCTTTGTAGTATGTTTAATGTCTTTTGTGTGTATTGGTGAGGTCCCTCATATATATTTCTTTCCAGGGTTTCCTAGCCTTTCTTGTATGTTTCTTTTCTTCTTGAACTTCAACATCAAGTTGTCTAGCTCCACTATAAAGGTCATTCCTATTTTTATTGGGTTCAAATTATATTTATAATTTTACAATGCATTGATGTTGAGATATCTTAACCAAAGACAGTCTTTCTTTTCAGTTGTTCAGGACTACTTTTGTCTGTTTTAAGAGTGTTTATTGGGATCCCTGGGTGGCACAGCGGTTTAGCGCCTGCCTTTGGCCCAGGGCGCAATCCTGGAGACCCGGGATCGAATCCCACGTCAGGCTCCCGGTGCATGGAGCCTGTTTCTCCCTCTGCCTGTGTCTCTGCCTCTCTCTCTCTCTCTCTCTCTCTCTCTGTGACTATCATAAATAAATAAAAATTAAAAAAAAAACTAAAAAAAAAAGAGTGTTTATTTTTCTTTATGTAGGTTGGTTTTTTTTAAGATTTGTATTTATTTATTCATGAAAGACACACAGAGAGGCAGAGATATAGGCAGAGGGAGAAGCAGGCTCCATGCAACGTAGCCCGATGTAGGACTCGAAGAACCCCAGGATCATGCCCTAAGCTGAAGGCAAACACTCAACTGCTGAGTCACCCAAGTGCCCCTCTTTATGTAGATTTTGAATATTTCTGTTTATTCTTAAGTTTTTAATCTTTTTATTACTATTTTAAAAGGGGCTTTCTCATCCATTATATATTCTATCTGATTTTATTTGTGTATGTGAGTGTTATTGATTTTTGCATGTTTATTTTGTATACTGCTACCTTGGTGAATTCTTTGTTCTTGAGTTTTATCGTTGATTTTCTAGGATTTTCCAGGTATTCATCAGGATATCTGCAAGTAGTTTTATTTCTTCTTTTCCAGTTGTTCTCCCTAAATTTTTTTCTCTAATTGTTTTTTTCTTCTTTTCCAGTTCTTACTTTTTACACTTCCAAATCCTTTCTTTAGTCTGATTTTATTGACTAATATGTCCAGAATAATGTAGTAGGGGTTCATACTGGCATCCTTGCCTTATTCCTGACCTTAGTGGACATTGTAATATTGTGTTGAGAGCTAGCAGTGGGAGAAAAGATAGAAGTATGCAGATAATCAGTTTTCAAAACGCTTAATGGACAGTATGTGTACCGTCATACATAATTCTCTATAGTGTTTCTCTTCCCTTTCGTGGATATGTTTTTTTTTTTTTAAGATTTTATTTATTTATTAGAGACACAGAATGAGAGAGAGAGAGACAGAGATACAGGCAGAGGGAGAAACAGGCTCCATGAAGGGAGCCCGATGTGGGACTTGATCCCAGGTCTCCAGGATCACATCCTGGGCTGAAGGTGGCGCTAAGCCGCTAAGCCACCGGGGCTGCCCCACTTTTCGTGGATATTTTGAAGGAGTTGTCTCTACCTTTCATTTTTTTCCCCCTCCCACCCTCACCCCTCAGGCAACTCTACTTTGGTTGGTCCAATTGTCAAAATTGAGGCTACTTCTGAGATCCCTGTGTTACTCAATCTGGTGGACCTTTTTGTACCCCTTTTTTCCCCTTACCTTTTTGTTAAGTCATATTTGTCTGGTTGTCCTTTTTCAGTCTTCTAGTTCTTTCTACTCTACTGGGCTTCTGATGGCCTCTTTTAAAAATCCATGTTCTAGGCTATCTTTTTTTTTGAACTCTATTTATATAGTTTTCTAAGCAAACCTGTGGCCTAAATTATCATCTGTATTACAGCTATTCTGAGAGTAGCATTTCTATTCTACACCTGTCTTCTGAGATGGAGATCTGCCAGTGTACCTGCTGATCTAGTATCTGTGTCTACTTTGAGATGTCAAAGTCACTTCACAATATAAGTTCTAACCCTCTTCTTCAAATGCCCCCAATCTTAAGTGACCAGCACCTTATATCTTGTTATATAAAGTAGAAACCTAAGCATTATCCTTTATTCTTGTTTCTTACCATCTGCATTATCAGATTCTGTTGAATTTCTCTCTCTAATCCCTCCAGTTTTCTCTAGTCTGAAAGAAAGGTATAGACCCTGTCAAGAGGAAGAAATATCGTGAGCAAAAAGCAGAGATGTTATATATAGTAGAATACATAAAGTGGAGACATACAAGTAATATTAGAAGTAACCTGACAGGTGAAGGATACTGATTGCAAGAATAAGGAATTTGGATGATCATTGGGTAAGGTGATCAAATTACCTTTGAAACACATAAGGAAATCTGAAAAACGAAAGGGATGGGACTGCAGGTGGGAGGCTAGTTAGGAAGATAGTTTTATTAAGAGATATTAAGTGCTTATATTAAGGCATGACACTGGAGAATAAAGAGTCACAAATTAAATGGAAACCATAATGTTAACTCAGTAAAGTATAGCAACAATGTGGATATGAAGGTACAAAACAAAATTATTGAAGGTTCTAAGACTTCCTTAGAAAGTGATTAAGGTGAAGTAGTAAACAGTTTTAGAAACATAATGAGTTCTGTGATAGAGTACACATAAGGTATTGATATGGACCGGCAAGTGGAGAAAAATAAGGAATGATTGGAAATGGTGAGTAGGTTTCTTCTTTGGTGCTAGCTAGCTTCATCTGATTAGTATAGTGACTGTCCAGAGCAATGTCAAGTCATTTGAGGCAGCATCCAACTTACTGGCAATGTATGTCTATTTTGACTGTTACATACATGCAGACATGTTTAGATTTTGGAATCCAGGTCAGGACTAGAGACATGAGGACAGAAGATGATAGTTGATGAGACATTAAGGGAAAAACAAACAAAAAGAACAAAATGAAATGAGAAGGGAATCGGCCAAAAAAACCCCTATGAGTTAATTAGATTGCATCATCAGAAAATGGGTCAAAAACTGATGGTTTTTTTGTTGGGGGAAAAATGATAGAAAGGCAAAGAGATAATTTTAGGAAGGAGATCCTGGTTATTAGGGCTATAGAGAAATCAAGAAATATAAAGATTTAGGAAAGGACATTACATTTAGGAGAACAATTTCAGTATTTGAAACTGGCAAGAGTTATATAAAAGGGACTTTTGTACTTTTGTAAAGATAACGTTGGGACGCCTGGTTGGCTCAGCGGTTGAGCCCCTGCCTTTGGCCCAGGGTGTGATCCCAGAGACCCTGGATCGAGTCCCACATTAGGCTGGCTCCCTGAGTGGAGCCTGCTTCTCCCTCTGCCTATGTCTCTGCCTCTCTTTCTATGTATCTCATGAATGAATAAATAAAATCTTAAAAAAAAAAAATAATGTTGAAGAAAAATGTGAAGAGTTTTTGAAAAGTTAAATAGCCAAGTAATGCTAGTACTGTATTTTGCTAGACTTGAAACATTTGTAAAATATGAAATGAGTGATTATTTTTAAAAATCCACCATGGATTAGAAGCTGAATTAGAGATAGGTAATGAGAAAAGTATGGTGAGTAAGCCTGTAAATGAAGTGACCTATATAAACAGTGGGAATCCTCTGAAAGCATGTAGTGAGTAATTTATTTCAGACTTTTGTATGATACTGAGGTCTAGGAAGCAAGATGCTGGTAAGGCAAATGATGAAGAATAAATAGGAATACCACTGAAGGCTGCAGGGCAGGACAGGGACCTGGCAAAGTGCTCTCATTTTGCTGGGAATAAGAAGTTGTGACTGGTTGATTCTGATATAGGAAAGAAATAGGATATATTGGAGACATTTTAGGATATACTTAGAGATATTGGCCAACTCTGATGATGTGGTCAAAGACCAGCAACTGAAAAGGATATTTTAATTACAGGAGTAATTTGGTCTAAGAATAGAAAGCAATGAAAATGTAACAGATCTGAGAAGGGAGGCACATTATCCCATTGGTAACCCTTGGCACTTAATATATAGTGTAGTTCTCAATGGCAACTCCATTAATGAGGACTTAAGCCACCATAAGAACACACAAAAAAGGAAAGAGAATCGTGGATTAGGGAAAGTAGACATATTAATCAAAAGCAAAAATCCTTATTTTTGTATATATCCAGAAGACATTCTAAATTCTCTTAAAATTTTATAAAATGGCTGTAGATCCTCCTGGATCTCTTGACCGATATATCTGAAAGAAATGAAAAGTTTGTTTTTTCTCCTTTTTTTTTTTTTTTTTTTTACTCATTATGCCTTTTGTTTTACTGTTCTATCTTGAAATTTTAGTACAGTCTTGAGTAAAAGTGGTGATAGTGGTCACCTGTGTCTTACTCTTTTTTAAAGGGCAGTGCTTGTGATATGCCACCATTATGTATTATGTTTGCTATAGATTTTTGGAGAGATGCATTCCATTCACTTCATCACTTTTTCTAGGTAAAATTTGCATTTAATTTTTAAAATGCATTAATGCTGTTGAATATTACAGAAATATTATTTTCTGAGTCTATTGAAATGATGTTATAGTTTTGCTCCTAATGGGTTGCATAATATACAGTATTTTAGTAACAGGAAATTCCCATTAAATTTTGTAAACAAAAAGACTATTAGTTTCTTCTCTAAGAAATGAGAAGTCTTTTTTCTCTTTGGTTACACCAGGTCCTATTCTGAATCCTGTAGGCTGTGGTCCTGATGGCAGCTCTTCAGAAGTCAGCAGGAATGAAACTGAATTGGGGACTGAGAGGGTCAGCTATGAATTTGCAAATGTAGTGTAGTTTGTGTATGTGTGTATTTGATCAACCTTGGTTTCTTTGCCTTCATAATCTTTGATAACTGCAGATTTCAAATATAGTTAGATATAGAAAGACTAATAATGTGATTTCAAATTATATAGAGTTCCAAGTAAAAGTGTAGCTGGAGGGATTTTCCAAGTGACCACAGGTAATTATGTAAAACTTCCAAGTAGATTAAATTTATATTCCATTTTTATTTGCTATCATACATGGATTTTTTGTAGCACACACTAGATGTTATTGAGAAAAGATTTTAAATTACAGTCTGTATTAATAGGTTATAAATTACCTTAATCTAATAATACTCAAATTTCTTGCAAATAATGATTTTTTTTTTTTTTTACATATTTTTAAATAATTACCTGTTTATTTAGATCACTTCTTTTCTCTGGGATATTATCTGTGTATTTCATTTCAGAAAGATATTCTGGAAAATACTTGATTTTAATCTAATAGCTTTGGCAGGTTTTGCATGGGCAACCATTCTCTTCCATAAAATTGAATTAACTGTTGGAGGGAATTTGATTAAGCCATTTTTACTCACTTTCCTATTATGTTGTCAGAGTTGGAATTTCCTGTTTTATCTGAAGCTATTGGTGTGTATTGGGATCCTTCTTTGGGGGCCCTGATATGATTTGCAAGTTTTGGCTTTTTTGTTGTTGTTTTTATTCAGTATAAAAGTGACCTATTTATCAAAGTGTATATTTGGGTTTTAAGAAAAAGAGTTTTTAAATGTATGTGTTCTGAACTCTCATGAAGGTTTACTAAAATAAAGGGCTATGATTAACTTTTCTAACAGACATTCTTTCATATCTAATTATATTAAATATTTCTTTTGCTAATTATTTTATTTCATTTTCATATTAAAGTTATGCAACCTTTCCATACAGGGGCACCTAGATGGTTCAATCAGTTAAGTGTCTGCCTTGGGTTCAGGTCATCATCTCAGGGTCTGGGGATCGAGCCCTGTCTGCATCAGTCTTCCTGCTCAGTGGGGAGTCTGTTTCTCCCTCTGCACCTCCACCCTATTTGTTTTCTTTCAAATAAATAAATAAATAAATAGATAAATAGAAAATAAATAGATAAATCCCTTAAAAGATTTCCATGCAAATTAATAAAAAGCAATCATAGTTTTCTTACTAAAATACTGTATCAGCCCCTTATTTTGCATTACATTAATTATAATATTCTCATGTTCCACATATTATAGGTAATTGAAGATTTGAGTAAATAGTAATAAAGTAAAAACATTTGGGGAAAGAAAATTAGACTATACTAAGGAGTTTGACTTCATGGTGTCAGGGGCAGGGAGGTGGGCAGTAGAGTGGTGATGAGATAAGAGGCCTGTTTTTCTTGTGTTTTAGTTTATCACAATTTAGAAGAGAGACTCATAAGGTAAATGTACCTAGAACTAGAGCAGGCTTACATGATTTATCAGTTTCTCAGCGTTTGATACAGTAGTCACGATAATCTGGTGAGTGATCTTTGTGTGAAAAAAGTCTACTCAGTATCATGAAAACATCTATTATTACACAAAGGATAAATATAATTTCTGTTTTGCATTATTGGAAATTAACAAAGCCCTTTATTCGTTTTGCTTAACTCTTAGAATTCTGACAAGATTTGTTTGTCACAATTGAGCATGTTAATATATACATTTAATATTTACTGTTACCCTTCCCCAAAATGAAGCACACTTTTCTGATCTTTAATCCTAGAAGGTGATAAGATGATGAAACCTTGCATATGGTGAATTTTGTTTTCTTACATGGTCAAATATTCTGGTTACTGAAAGATTATCTCCTTTTTCCTTTTTGAATATTTTTGGTCCTGTTTTCTTGCCCAGACAAACTCTTCTGGATATAATTTAAACTTTGTGGGATGATTAAAATGGTACTTTTAAGTTCTAAAAATGAGAAGTGCTGTTGAGGAGAGTTTTGGTTAATAAAAATGAGATACTTTTGTACATGTAATTCAGTATATTACTTATATTTGAGATTTACTGAGACTTGAAGTCCCAAAAAGTTTTAGGATTTTCTGATATACATGGTCCTTAGAGTTTGTGTGTTTGGATTATGTGATTTTATAAAAGTACTTAGTATTCTGTGATTATTATTGTTGTGGCTTAAGAGCTTGCCTCTTTTTTTTTTTTTAAGATTTTATTTGAGAGAGAAGGAGAGAGTGAGTGAGTGAGGTGTGTGGGGGTAGGGGTGGAGATAGAGGGAGAGGAACTCTGCAGTGAGTGCAGTGCCTGACTTGGGGCTTGATCCCACAACCCCGAGATTACAACCTGAGCTGAAATCAGGAGTCAGATACTCAACTGACTGGGCCACCCAGGTGCCTTAAGAGCTTGAATCCTTTAAAAAGCCAAGGTAATGAGTCAGTCATGCAAAGACACACTTAGGTGATGGTTGTTTTTTATTGAAGAATAATTGACATATAGTATTATTAATTTCAGGTGTATAACATAGTGATTTGATATTTATATACATTCTGAAATGGTCACCACAGTAAGTGTAGTTATCATCTGTCACCATACAAAGTTGTTACAATGTTAGTAACTGTATTCCCTATGCTGTATCTTAATTACATCCTGTCTTTATTTTATAATTGAAAGATTGTACCTCTTAATCCCCTTCACCTATTTTGTTCAACCCTCCACCCCCACCCCCTCAACTCTGGCAACCATCAGTTTGTTTTCTGTATCTGAGTCTGTTTCTGTTTCTGTTTTGTTTTTGTTTGTTCATTTGTACTTTTTATTTTCCACATATATATATGAAGTCATAGGGTGTTTGTCTTTCTCCATCGGATTTATTTCACTTAGCATAAAACCCTTGAGGTCCATCCATATTGTTGCAAATGATAAGATTTCTTTCTTTCTTTTCTTTCTTTCTTTCTTTCTTTCTTTCTTTCTTTCTTTCTTTCTTTCTTTCTTTCTTTCTTTCTTTCTTTTTTTCCTTCCTTCCTTCCTTCCTTCCTTCCTTCCTTCCTTCCTTCTTTTCTTTCTTTCTTCTTTCTTTTCTTTCTTTCTTTCTTTCTTTCTTCCTTTCCTTTCCTTTCCTTTCCTTTCCTTTCCTTTCCTTTCCTTTCCTTTCCTTTCCTTTCCTTTCCTTTCCTTTCCTTTCCTTTCCTTTCCTTTCCTTTCCTTTCCTTTCTTTCCTTTCTTTCCTTTCTTTCCTTTCTTTCTTTTCTTTCTTTTCTTTCCTTTCTTCTTTCGTGTATACACCACATCTTCTTTATCCATTAATCTGTCAGTGCACTTGTAGGCTGCTTCCATATCTTAACTATTATAAATAATGCTGCTGTGAACATAGCGGTGCATACGTCTTTTCAAATTAGTATTTTCACTTCTTTGGGTGAATATCTAGAAGTAAAATTGCTTGGATTGTATGGTAGTCCTCTACTTTTAATTTTTTGAAGAACTTTCATATTGTTTTCTATTGTGGCAGAGCCACTTTACATTCCCACCAGTGGTGCATAAAGGTTCTTTTTTCTCCACATCCTTACCAACACTTGTTACACTTGTTGTGTCTTTTTGATACTAGCAATTGTGACAGGTGTGAGATGATATCTCATTGCGGTTTTTATTTGCATTTCCATGATGGTTAGTCATATTGAGCATCTTTGCTTTTTTGGTCATCTGTATGTCTACTTTGAAAAAATGTGTATTCTGGTCCTCTGTCCATTTTTAAATTGGATTGTTTCTTGATATTGGGTTTTTAGACTTTTGTATTTTGGTTGTTAATCCCTTATTGGATATATTATTGCAGGTAACTTCTCCTGTTTAGAAGGTTGCCTTTTCTTTTGATGATGGTTTTCTTTGTTGTACAAAAGCTATCTAGCTTGAAGTTATCCCATTTGTTTATTTTTACTTTTGTTGTCCTTGCCTGAGGGGACAGATAAAAAATATGGCTAAGGTGAATGTCAGTGAGCTTTACTGCCTGTTTTCTTTTAGGAGTTTTATGCTTTCAGGTCTTCCATTTATGTCTTTTTATTTTTTTAAAGATTTTATTTATTCATGAGAGGCAGAAAGGAGAGAGGCAGAGACATAGGCAGAGGAAGAAGCAGGCTCCCTGCGGGGATCCTGATGCGGCAGTTGATCCCTGGACCCCAGGATCACAACCTGAGTCAAAGGCAAATGTTCAACTACTTATCCACCCCGGTGTCCCCGTTCATGTCTTTAATCCATTTCGAGTTGAATTTTGTTTATGGCATAAGAGAGTGGTCCAGTTTTATTTTTTTCATGCAGCTGTCCAGTTTTACTGGCACTGTTTATTGAAAAGACTGTCTTTTCCCCACAGTACATTCTTGTCTCCTTTGTTATAGACTAATTGACCATATGAGTATGGGGTTATATTTGGGCTCTCTCTTCTATTCCATTGAGCTGTGTTTCTGTTTTTATGCCAGTATTATACTATTTTGATTAGTAATATAGTTAGTAGTATAGCTTTGCCGTATAGTTTGAAATTAAGGAGCATATCTTCATCTTTGTTCTTCTTTCCAAGTTCTTTTTGGCCATTTGGGGTCTTTTGTTGTTCCATACAAATTTTAGGATAATTTGTTCTTTCTGTAAAAAATGCCATTGTAATTTTGTTATGATTTGCATTGGATAGCATGGACACTTTAACAATATGAATTTCCAATCCATAAACATACTGTATCTTTACATTTCTTTGTGTGTCTTCAATTTTTTTCAGCATCATACAGTTTTCAATATAGAAGTCTTTTCACTTCTTTGGTTAAATTTATTCCTATGTACTCTTTTTAATGCAATTGTAAATGGGATTATTTTCTTAATTTCTCTTATAGTTTGTCATTAGTGTATAGAAGATGCAACAGATCTCTGTTATGTTGATTTTTGTCCCTTGCAACTTTACTGAATTAATTTAGTCCAATAGTCTTTGGGTAGAGGCTTTAAGGATGTCTATTTATAGTGTCATTTCATCAGTGAACAGTATGTTTTACTTCTTCTTTTCCAATTTAGATGCCTTTTATTTTTTTTCTTGTCTGATTACTATGGCTGATATGTCCAACACTATGTTGAATTAAAGTGTTGGAAGTGGACATCCTTGTCTTATTCTTGATCTTACAGGAAAACGTTTCAGTTTTTCATCATTGAATAAAATGTTAGCTGTTACCTTGTCATATGTGGCCTTTATGATGCTGAAGTACATTCCCTCTGTACCCACTTTGCTGAGAGATCTTATCATAAATGGATGTTGAATTAAGTGAAATACTTTTTTTTTTTTTTGCATCTTTTGAGATGATCATGTGTTATTTATCCTTCCTTTTGTTAATGCATTGTAGCACACTGATTAATTTGTGGATGTTGAACCATTCTTAGATCCCTGCAATATATCCCATTTGATCGTGGTATATGATCCTTTAATTGTATTGTCAAATTTGGCTTGCTAATGTTTTGTTGAGGATTTTTGCATCTATGTTCATTAGCAATATTGGCCTGCAATTTTCTTTTTTGTAGTGTCTTTGGTTTAGGACATGGTAATGCTGGTCTTGTAAAATGAGCTTGAACGAATTCCTTTCTCTTCAGTTTTTTAGGATAATGTGAAAAAGATAGATATTAACTCTTCTATAAATGTTTTGTAAAATTCACCTGTGAAAGTTGTCTGGTTCTGGACTTTTCTTTGTTGGGTATTTTTTGATTATTCATCCAGTATCCTTACTAGTAAGTAATTTTCAGTTTCTTTCAGATTTTCAGTTTCTTTCTCATTCAGTCTTAAAAGATTGTATTTCTAGGAATGTATCCATTTTTTTCTAGGTTGTCCAATTTTTTGCTATCTAAATTTTCATACTAATATGGTCCTTTATATTTCTGTGGCATTGGTTGTAATTTCTCCTCTTTCATTTCTGATTTTATTTATTTGCATCCTCTTTCCCTTTTTTTTTTTTTGATGAGTTTTACTAAAGGTTTATCAGTTTTGTTTATCTTTTCAAAGAACCAGCTTTTAGTTTCATTAATCTTTTTTACCTTTTTGAAGTCTCTACCCATTTTTATTCTCTATTTATTTTCATTCTGATCTTTATTATTTCCTTCTACTAACTTTGGACTTTGTTTCTTTTTCTAGTTCCTTTGGGTGTAAGGTCAGATCGTTTATTTTAGGTTTTTCTTATTTATTGAGGTGGGCTTGTATTGCTAGAAACTCCCTCCTTAAAATTGCTCTTGCTGTGTCCTGTTGATTTGGGAGCAGTGTGTTTCCATTTTCAGCTGTCTTAAGATATTTTTTTGATTTCCTCTTTGATTTCTTTATTGACTCATTGGGTGTTTAGTAGCATATTGTTTAGTCTCCATGTGTTGTGTTTTTTTCTAGTTTTCTTCCTGTAGCTGATTCCTAGTTTCAGATCATTGTGGTTGGAAAAGATCAGTCTTTTTAAAATTAAACTTGCGACTTCTTTTGTGGCTTAACATGATAATATTCTGGAAAATGTTCCATATGTACTTGAGAAGAATATATATCCTGCTGGTTTGGGATGGAATGTTCCATATGTATCTGTTTAGTATAGATGGTCTAATGTGTTGTTCAAGGTCTGGATGATCTATTCATTAATATAAGTGGGCTGTTAAAATCCCCTACTGTTACTGTATTACTGTCAATTTCTCCCTTTGTGTCTACCAATATTTGCTTTATATTTAGATTCTCCTATGACTTCTGCATAAACATTTACATGTATTTTATCTATTTTCTTATATGATTGATCCCTTCGTAATTACATAATCTGCTTGTTTGACTTTATAGCCTTTGTTTTAAAGTTCATTTTGTCTGATACAAATATTGCTTCTCTCATTTCTCTGATGTTAGGTATTGCTACCCTAGCTTTATTTTCATTTCCATTTGCATGGAATATCTTTTTCCCCCCTTTTATTTTTCAGTCTGTGTATCTGTAGATCCAGAGTCTCCTGTAGGCTGTATATAGATAGATCTTATTTTTTGAATCCATTTAATCACTTATATCTTTTTATTGGAGCATTTAGTCCATTTACATTGAAAATAATTATTGATAGATACGTATTTATTTGCCTTTTGTTAATGGTTTTCTGTTTGGTTTTGTAGTTTTCTGTTCTTTTTCTTTTGTTTTCTTCATTGTGATTTGTTGACTTTTTATTGTTATGTTTGGATTCCTTTCTCTTTATTTTTTGTGTATCTATTATAGGTTTTTTTCGTTTGTGGTTGTCATGAGGCTCATATATAACAACCTATGTATATAGCTATCTATTTTAAGTTGCTGGTTTAAATTCTAACACATTCTGAAAGCACTACACTTCTTTTCTTTCACTGTGTTTTGTTTTTGACATCTTATTTTATATCTTTTTATTTAATGTATCCCTTAACTCGTTATTGTAGATTTAGGTGATTTTACTACTTTTTTTTTTTTAATCTTCATACTAGCTTAATAAGTGGTCAATCCACTACTTTTTCTATATGTTTGCCTGTACCAGTGAGTTTTTTTTCTTTCATATATTTTCTTTTATTTTTTAGTTATGGCCTTTTCTTTTGTGCTTAACGAAGTCCTTTGAACATTTTAATATTTTTTGTAAAGCTGTTTAGTGGCGATGAACTCTTAGGTTTTTCTTATTTGGGAATCTGTAAACTTTATAAACTCTTCAATTCTAAATTATAACCTTGCTCAGAGAGTATCCTCAGTGGTAAGTTGTTTCCTTTTCAGCACTTGATTTATTTAAAGTTTTTTTTTTTTTTTTTTTGAAGATTTTAAAAATTTTTTCATGAGAGGCACAGAGAGAGGCAGAGACATAGGCAGAGGAGGCTCCCTATGGGCAGCCTGATGTGAGAGTTGATCCCAGGACCCCAGGATCGTGACCTGAGCCAAAGGTAGATGATTAACCATTGAGCCACCCATATGCCCCCCCCCCCCTTTAAGATTTTATTTATTTATTTGACAGAGAGAGATAGAGTGTGTACACAAGCAGGAGGAGTGGCAAGCTGAGGAAGAGGGGGAAGCAGGCTCCCCGGTGATCTGGGAGCTGGACATGGGGCTGGATCCCAGGACCCTGGGATCATGACCTGAGCTGACAGCAGATGCTTAACCGACTGAGCCACCCAGGTCCCCCCACTTTTTAGCACTTTAAATATATCATGCCTACTCTCTTCAGACCTGTAAAATTTCTGCTGAAAAATTAGTTGATAATCTTGTGGGGAGTCCCTTATGTATAACTAATTGCCTTTTCCTGCTGCTTTTAGAATCGTCTTTATCTTTGGTTTTCCTGGGTGGCACAATCAGTTAAGTGTCCAACTCTTGATTTCGACTCAGGTCATAATCTCAGAGTCATGGGATCTAGCCCTGTGTAGGGCTCCACGCTCAGCAGGGAATCTGCTCAAGGTTCTCTCTTCCTCTCTCTCCCCTTCCACTCCTCCCTGTGCTTGTCTGTGCTGTCTCTCTTTAAAATAAATAAATCTTAAAAAAAAAAAAAAGATTGTCTTTAGTTTTTGACACTTTAGTTATACTGTGTCTTGGTATGGATATCTTTTCTATCTCTGTTGATGTTCATCCTTTCATGAGTTTGGTAAACGTCTTTATGACCATTATTTTAAATTCTTTATTGGGTGGGTTGCCCACCTCCCAGTTTGTTTGTTTCTTTTTCTAAGATTTTGTTTTGTTCTTTTGTTTGGAATATATTCTTCTCTTTTTTGCACAGCATTCTATTGGTTTTTGTGATTTAGATAGTTCAGCTACATCTCTTGGTTTTGAAGGAGCAGTAGGAGTTGTTCTGTGGGGCCCAGAAATCTGATCTCTCCTGGCCATCAGAGCCTGATGTTCCAGAGGGTATTCCCTGTGTGGGCTTTGTGTACCCTCCTGTTGTGGCAGGGATGCAACTGCTATAGGCACACTGCTGCGCATTGTCCTGCAAGTGCTAGCTGAGATGCTGGGTTGTGTGGGGCTCTTAGTGGGACATTCCCCCTGGCGTTAACCATATTGAGGGAGGATTCCAAAATGGCACTTTCCAGTGTTGGGATCACCATGGCTGAAGAACTATCTAGAACTATCTAAAAAATATCTAGAATGTGGCCCTACTGCCTCTTGCCTTTCTGGTGCTTTGTTCCAAGGGTGATAAGTAGATTTCCTTTACCTCTGTTTTGTGAACCTTTTTTGGATCTGGTGTTTTTGCATTGGTTTCTCGATTGAGTAAGTCTGTGTGTGAGCCCTTTAAAAGTGAGTTTTCCTTTCCTTCTAGTTTTGTAGTTTTCCTGATATGCTCCTTTTGGTTTTCAAAGCCAGGCATTTGATCTTATCTCTCCTGTGCAGGATATTAGGGTTGGCGTGCATGATGTGGAGCTTAAATCTTTTCCTGCTCTAAAAAAAGTTCCACAATTTCAAGTGTCTAAGGAGCACCATACCTGGAGTGTGGTTTATTACTTAGCGAGATTTTATCTCTGCTTCTTCTACCCATCTTGGTGTTTTCCCATATTGTGGAGGCTCTTTTCATTCACTATCTAGGCCCCCTTTACAGGGAGTTATTTCAAATTCTGTTGTAAATTGTTATGTCTGTGAAAATAGGTGAGTTCAGGATTTTACTACCCAACATCTTGAATTGTAACCTTGAAGAAAACTATCAATCTAAAGATGGATGTTTTGAGGGACACCTGGGTGGCTTAGTGGTTAAGTGCCTGCCTGTGGCTCAGGACGTGATCCTGGAGTCCCGGGATTGAGTCTCACATCAGGCTCCCTGCATGGAGCCTGCTTCTCTCTCTCTCTCTCTCTCTCTCTCTCCCTGCCTCCCTCCCTCCCTCTCTGTGTCTCTCATAAAAAAATAAATAAAATCTTAAAAAAAATGGATGTTTTGGGTATGTGGAAATCTGAGACTAAGTTGAACCAAATATATTGCTCTTAGGAAATAATAAACTTATGTTAATTGGTTTCTATGCACCAAATCTTGGTTAAATACAGCCCAAAATAGAGTAAGCTATGGAGGGTCAAATGAGAATAATTCTAGTCAAATGAAAAGACACTATGGTATTTTTTGAACTTCACGTTTTTTTAATTCTTATACTTGAGAAAATGATTTTACCAGTCTATTTCCCAAAAGTAACTTATACAGAACATAATATATACATGGTCGAATCTTATTACCAATGAGCTCTGTTTTCTGGTCAACGTTATTCCTTTAAGAGCTGGAAGTAGTAGCTTAGTCTGAAACTTTCTGTCTCATTTTAAACATGTCTGACTGAGAAACTCTGTGTCAAAACAAGTCTAGCTCTCTGTCAAGAGTGACACGTTCTTCATAGGGATTTCTGGAATTGCCTTTAAGGAAGTATTTTAATAATTTCTTTGGAACCCTTATTAATTGGTTATATCAACTCTGAAGCTGAGGTGGAGATAGGCCGTAGATCTGAGTTTTCTAGTTTTGTTATCATTTATTCTAAGTATGATAATTTGTATTTGAGGATTTATTCTGGGGTTTATCTATATTCATTGAACATTTATACTAATGAGGCTCAAGATGTATTTTGTCTTTGTTCAAGCTGTACACCAGCTTTAGGGATTTTTGAGAAGGGATGCCTTTTAAAAAGTCTGATTTGCAATAATACATGTATGGATAGTCTGTCAAGGTTACATTTTGAAAATTAGGAATTTTTGTTGTTTAGAAAATTTAATCATAAATCAGTGCCTATCAGTGAAGCACAGAGCTGGAGAGATTTCTTTGGTTTCCTGAATACAAGAGATTGTATATTTCAGTGAGAGAAACTGATGTCTGAGTCCCTGGAATCTCAGATTTCAGTAGTCCATGGTTATAGGGGATACAGACTTCACTTTTGATGGTACGTTTCTGAGTTACTTTAGTAAGGTAGAGATGAAGGAATCACTGTAATTCATCACATGATTTTGACTTATATCACTCATAGGTATACTTGAAGGCATTGTGATGTTGTGTAAAGGACATGGCTTGTGGAATGTTACAGACTTGATTTTTTTTTTTTTAATTTTTTTTTAATTTTTTTTATTTATTTATGAGAGAGAGAGAGAGAGAGAGAGAGAGGCAGAGACATAGGCAGAGGGAGAAGCAGGCTCCATGCACCGGGAGCCCGACGTGGGATTCGATCCTGGGTCTCCAGGATCGCGCCCTAGGCCAAAGGCAGGTGCCAAACCGCTGCGCCACCCAGGGATCCCCTACAGACTTGATTTTAAGTACTATATATTAACTGTGTGATATTAAATAAATTGATTTAGCAACGCCTATATTTCTTCATCTGTACAAGTAAGAATAATGATTATAAGATTTTTTTCATATGGTTATTATGGGAATTAAATGACATTTTTAAAATACAAAGAAGAATCTTTTTTTTAGGACATCTTCCAGTAATCCTCACTCCCACCCCAGTATCATGGTTTGAAGAATACATTAAAAAAGTTATCCTTCTGCGTAGCAAAAGTAAATGACATTAGTAATGTAAATTAATTTACTGCTGTTTTATTGAGCTCTAATACATGTGGTATCTTGTATTTATATTGTTGGAGTCTTAGTTTCAAACCTAGTAAACAAGTAACTTAATGCAAACTTTAAAATTCAGCTATAATATTTGTACCTGTTAGAAGTTCAAAGTAAGATATTAGATGAATCATAGAGACTACAATTTGGCAGCTTTTTGAAGATAGTACTTAATTGGAGGTACTTCTAGGCTTCCAGCAGTATTATTTAGAACCAAGGAAAATGGGGGGGGGGAGCCAGAAAGAAAGAGAAAAAAAGAGTCTCATGTAATTATTCAATTCGTTGTGAGTTCAGAAACTTCAATTTAGTAGGCAAATTAAATTCGGATTAATGTTATAAAAGTTAGCAAAAATAAAATTGAGATCCCTTATTTGTTTTTTATCTTCAACATACGTTTTTGGGGTGCAGGATGCTGAGCTAGCCATCTATATATATGAAGGGATATAGTATGTGTTTTTTCTCTTAGCTTTATTCTTACCCCTTCTCCTCCCACCTTTTTGTAGTTCTTTCATAGCACAAATAATCTGCCTATCTCAAATTAGACACCTTGAAAATTTACTAAATCCATTTCTCTTCTTTCATTACTATGTCTAGGTACCACCATTTTTTCTCATATTCTTTTGTCTTAGTCTTCCCTTTCTAAAGCTACTATGTTAGTACTCTACATCACCATTGGAATTATCTTTCTGACTCATTGTATGCCTAATAATTGATTCAGCTGTTTTCAATGCTGCTAATGATCAGCAACATTATCCAATTTAAATTTCCTTTATTTCTTTTTGAGAAGGAGCTGATAGTGAGATCAATAAAGGAATAGTAGTTTGGTAGTAAAATAAGTGAAGGGAAAGTCAAGAGCCATAAAGCAGTGAAAATATATCTTCAATAATTGAGTCCTTTGTAGAGCTTATTGTCTGTTCTATTTCTGGTTATAATTAGGTTTGTCCACTTCTGTTTTCTGAGAACTAAGGCTTCCTCAATATTCTAGAATAACTTGAGACAGTGACTACTTTCATAGACTTTCCTCCAGTGTAATCAAGTGTGGTTTGAGTTTTTCTTTTTGCAAAGTTTGAACAAGATAAATTACAGTGTTTATTGTATAAAAGGTGACAGTCAGGTAATGTTATAAAAAAGGCAACAGATTAAAAAAAGGAACTCTGAAACAAATGGAATAACATAAGGAGGAGTAGTTAATGAGATGTAGAATAATTTAATTAGTGTGGAACTGAGAATTTAGAGTACAAAATAAAATTATGGACAATGCTTAAACTTTCAGCCTGTTTAAAATAATTTCTTCAAAAATCTTCATCTTACAGGATGAAAGTTACAGGAACATACTTAAAAGAAGGTAACACTTTAATTACAAATATGCTTATTTGCTTACTGTACTGTGGAAGGATGTGTACTTTGAAAAGTTCCTTGCCGGGACGCCTGGGTGACTCAGTGGTTGAGCGTCTTCCCTTGGCTCAGGATATGATCCCAGAGTCTGGGGATGGAGTCCCACATCAGGCTCCCTGCATGGAGCCTGCTTCTCCCTCTGCCTATGTCTGTCTCTCATAAATGAATAAATAAAAATCTTTAAAAAAAGTTCCTTGTTTTATGTCTGCCACAGATAATGGACAAAAACTAAAGCTTAAGGGGATTTTTTCATCTCAAGGAGTCAGGTTGAATCTGCAGCTTTCTTAGGGAAACCAGTTTCTGGAATTTTCTAACTTTTCCCAGGGCATTTAGATCGATCTTCAAGACTAGAATGAACAATTGCCCAAAGCAACTCTAACAATTTACGGGGCTTATTTTGGTTCATTTAAATAGCGAGACTGAGAATGATCTGTTTCTTATTCTTAAGCTAATTTGAACTTGGTATTTAGAGCTTGATTCTAAATGGATCCTAAATGGAACCAGGATGTAGGGAAGAGAGGTTATCTTGTTGGAACTAAGAGAAATATAGTAGAAGATGTAATCTTTAAATCCCAGAAAAGTATCTTCTTGCATTATACATACATTGGTTTCTGTTTTGCTTGGAACTTCTGGTAGTATGGGCTCTAACTTAGTACTGATTGTGGTTAGTGAAAATGAGCATGACTGTTGAGAGAAAATAATGTTAAATACTATTTCAAGATGAAGAGTCATTTAGGAAGTGAAGATACAGTTTATTTATTAGGACAACGTGGAAGCATTTCATTTAACATAAAAGTCAAAAAGATTTATATTGTGTCAGTACTTTGGGATTGTTGGCTGCATAAAGGTTTATGAAGTTAAGGGAGTTCATGCATAGAGTGAGTAATGGTCATATGGACTCTGGGTTCAGATCACATGACTTCAAATCTCAGCTTTACCATTTGTTAATGGTGAGATCTTGGGCAAGTTAGTGTGCTTAGGCTCCTCTTAGCTATTTTGGGGGGCACAGTTAGGGTGGAGGAGAGGAGGCATTAAATGTGTACCATGTAAATATCAGCATCACAGTGTAGTACTGATGTTACTGTTACTGAAGTTCTTCAAACAACTTTTATTATCTTTAGCTTTCTATTCCCTATCATGGTCCTAATGTAAGTCACAGGATCTAAAAGAAAAACCTGAGTGGGTATTTTCTTTGATTCATAAAAATACAAGGAGATAATATGTAATAAACTTTAAATTTTAACTCCCTTTATTTAGCTTCACAGATAAACCCTGAAAGAACAACATCTATCTTGAAATCTCAAAATTAAAAAAAATTAAATTCATTTAAACTTGGATGAAAGTTTGGAGTTTTGGGATTTGTTATAACCTTTAGGTCACTAGAATGGTGTTAAGGCAGCCCTAACTTAGTACACCAGTAGACAGGTTGATGGGTGCTGCCCCGACAGTGACTGGAATGTATGCTTTTGTACTGACAGTGTGGTTCAAGTAGAAGGAAAGATAGACATTAGTTTTTAAGTGATCTGAAGTGTCTGGAAATAGAGTAGACATTTTCTTTCCTGAATGCTTCTTTGGTACCAGTGTATGTTAGCATCTATGCATCCAGTAGTGTCATGAGAAGAGTTGTATGTAATCTTTTAATCCATTTTTTGAATAACTGTTACTGTATTAGGCCTTCTTATATATTTACAAGATTCTCTAATTAACAATATATTTTTTTGACCAAAGGTTAACTTTTGTGATAAAATTTTCTTTATGGGGACACCCGGATGGCTCAGCAGTTAAGCATCTGCCTTCGGCCCAAGGTGTGATCCTGGAGTCCCGGGATCAAGTTCCACATCGGGCTCCCTGCATGGAGCCTGCTTCTCCTTCTGCCTTTGTCTCTACCTCTCTCTCTCTCTCTCTCTCTCTCTCTCTGTCTCTGTCTCTCATAAATAAATAAATGAAATCTTTAAAAAAAAATTTCTTTATGAATCATTCATCTCCCTTAAACATTCCTATGGTCTTTTGACATATGTATCTCTAGATGACTTTGTTTTAATCATAAGATTAAAATCTATATTAAGGAAAATCCGCTTTGATGGAGGCGTTTTATGTATAGTTAAAACTGTTTTTAATTATCCCTCTTTCCATTGGCAAGGACCTTGACAGTAGTTGTTAAGAAAAATATCTGAAATGTTTGTATTAAGTTGGGTACAATTTATTTATTTATTTATTTTTTAGGAGGGGAGAGGCAGAGAGAAAGGGGAGAAAGAGAATCTTAAGCAGGCTCCATGCCTAGGGCAGAGCCTGACATGGGGCTTGATCTCATGACCCTGAGATCGTGACCTGAGCTAAAATCGAGTCAGATGCTTAACTGACTGAGCTTACCCAGGGGCCCCACATTTGGTACAATTTAATTGGAACTCAATGAAGTAATATATATGTTCAACAAATAATTTTAAAATTATGTGCCCGAAGAATGGAAAGTGGTCATAGGTAGATATCTTTTAGAAAACTTAAAGGGTCATCTATTTCAATTCTCTATCAGAATCCTTGAGAGGATGCTTGAGAATCTCCATTTTAAGAAGCTGCTTAGGTGATTTTTATGCACTCTATAGTTTTAGAACTATTGCTGAACTCTTTGCCTGTAGCTTGTAGGAAATTGGCTCTTTGCTTTTTTGATAGAAACTATTCTTCCTCAGGTACTATTCCTGATGACCTGCCATGCCCTATACTGTGAAATTTTCAAAGCTTTCAGTGTCAGCCTTAGTTTCTACTTTAAGTTCATTCTCAACTGGATCTCCTATGGTGAAGGAACAGATCATGTTAATGGTGATGCACAACCCAGTGGACTGTGACAGAAGGCTTTTATATATTCCCTAAAATGTCAGTATTTCCTAGCAAGGTAGGAATTGCAGGTGAGGAGATATACAGGAGAACTTAAGTGGTCTTCTGGGGCCAGGATTGAAACTGAGGTTAATTATTTTAAAGACCAGACTTTGACATAACCTTCCTTTTTAGTGGTAAGAAAATGGGCTGTGGTTTCAGGTATGCTTGGGTTGGAAGTGTGCCCTATCACTTACTGGCTTTACTAGCAATTTTAATACTTCCCTAAACTTCAGTATCCCTATCTGAAAAGTAGGCTCAGTAGTTGTTAAATTCTAAGGTTTTTGGAGGGTTAATGATCTAATGCATGTTTTTAGAATGCTTCAGCATATTTTTAGTAGTTTTGATCCTGAATAGGCTTTACAATAAATGATGACTATTATTTAGCAACTTAAGGCAAATATGCCTTATGGAGTTAATCAGTCACAGACTAAATGAGTTTGTCACATTATGAAGTATGTTTTTCTGTTCCGATGTGGCATGATAGCTAGAAACAAGGAAGATACAGCATGTGTATGGAATTTGGGGGGGGGGGGCATGGGAAAACAATGTAGGCATCTTTTTTTTTTTTCCCCTACCCATACCCTAATAAATTCTAAATTTGATTCTAGCCCAGGCTTTTCTTAAAGTTCCAGACTATTAATAGCTCTAGATTTTTACATTAAACTCCCTACAGGACATCTCCAATGGGTAATCCCATAATATGTCCTATTCTAACTTGGGCTCTTTGTTCCAACAACTGATCTTCCAGGTTTCCTTAGGGATTGCTATTTAACTTCATCCCCCACAAAATCTAATCTTTCACCAAAATCTTCTGACTGCTTGCCCATAAATGTTGTTCTTCCTTTTCTTCCCCATCTTTACCACTATCACTTTAGTCTAAGCTACTGTTGTCTCATACCTACCTTCTCCTCTATACCTTTCTTACTCCTCACCATAATCCAGCATTTGATAAATTTTCATGTATAATTTATTGTCATCCTATATTTAAAACCCTGTAGTAATGTTGCCTTAATAATTTCTACCCCATTTTGTTTCACTTATATTTCCTCTATAGTTGGCCCCTCTGCTTCTCTCCTAGAAATATGTGCTTTTCTCCTAATGCTTTTGGACCTTAGTACTTGTTATGCCTAGACTGACATTTCCCATACTTTTCAGATCTCATCTTAAATAGACTTTCTTTAGGTCTTTGCTGATTTCTGGGTAAGTCAAGTCTCCTATTACAAAACTCATGTCTCACCCTTTACCATATCTTTAATAGCATTTATCACTGTTTGCAGTTACGTATTTGCATTGTTATTGGATACTGTCTGATTTCCTACATAAAGTGTAAGTTTTGTGAGGGTTGAGAATTTCAGGGTTTACAAAGGCCTGGATTGGGCCTGACACCAGATGAAAAGTAATAAATGACTGACTGAAATACATTGACTAGGCAATTAAAATACAAAGTGTTTAATTCTAAAGTGAGGTAAGTACAGATGGAGTCAGTGTTGGCATATTAAACATTGTTTTTGGGGAATACTTTAGTTATTATAGCATTTGTTTGATTGACTCCTAATTTTACTTTTTCTATTACAAATATAGATAAGTAGTATTTTGAATTTTGAATTTCCCAGTACAGATTAAGAGCTTCCAGAAGTTGATTGTACTTGAATGCACTTCAGAGTAAAACCTTTCCCCCTCACATCTGCACAGGATTTAAAGTTTACAATTCCAAAACATATAGCTGATTACATACTTTTTGATGCTTAACATATGGAATATGTTCATATATGTTAGTTGCCTAAGGCATAAAAATTGAAAAATACTAACAAAACTTACAAAAACAACTAATCATAGATATTTTTTGTAGGTGTCTCAACTTTTATAAAAATTTTAAAAAATCAAGAAGATTAATATAACATTAGAATTTGGAATTAAGCTTATATTTGCTTTCTGGTATTTGGACCTCAAGTTACTGTGTGACTATTATTGACAGATTGAACTGTTATTGTGAAAACTCTTAAGACTTTAGTATATTCTTGAAAGTTCGTTTAGTACTGTTGTTTACATTTTAAAATTAGTGCATTCAATAAGATTTTGGTTTCCATCTCTGCTGAATTCTCCCTAGGAGTGCACAACTTCAAAAATAAAGAGGCACAGTCAGCAGAAAAAAGAGGTGGTCTGAGCATTTATGCGTTAAATATGCATGTTAATTAGGAAAAAAATTAGAAAAATATGAAAACAGATGTTACATAAATTATTGCAGTCCCAGGGCAGCAGTAACTTATACACTGACAATAATTTTTGTATGTGCATGTGTATATCTATTTCTAGATTTCTCAATATTTATGCAATTCCATAGAGAATAACTAGAAAAAGAACTGGTATATCCTTTCAGTGAGACTATGGTAAACATTTTTTCTGCCTATAGATTACTGAAGAAATCTAGTTTCATAAAGTCTTACTGTATAGATAAACCCTCTGTGTTATCCAATTCTGCTTTGTAGCCTTTTGGTTTTTCTGGTAGTATGCTAATGAGATATTTTATTGGATATATCCTTTTGGAGCAAGAAAGTAAATTATCCAAACAATGTTAGAAATGTAAAATTGACCTGAGTGTAAAGTATGCATTTATTTTTATTTTTTTTAAATTTTTTTATTTATTTACTTATGATAGTCACAGAGAGAGAGAGAGGCAGAGACACAGGCAGAGGGAGAAGCAGGATCCATGCAGGGAGCCCGATGTGGGATTTGATCCCGGGTCTCCAGGATCGCGCCCTGGGCCAAAGGCAGGTGCCAAACCGCTGTGCCACCCAGGGATCCCTAAAGTATGCATTTAAAAACAAAACAAATTATAACTTCTCAGTATATTGATTATATTGTTAGTTTTTCATGAAGAAATAGCCATCAGGGATCCCTGGGTGGCGCAGCGGTTTGGCGCCTGCCTTTGGCCCAGGGCGCGATCCTGGAGACCCGGGATCGAATCCCATGTCGGGCTCCCGGTGCATGGAGCCTGCTTCTCCCTCTTCCTGTGTCTCTGCCTCTCTCTCTCTCTGTGTGACTATCATAAATAAATAAAAATTAAAAAAAAAAAAAAAAAGAAATCGCCATCATTCTCTGGTATGACACAATTGTATGACAATATATTAACTGTTATATAAACATGTATTTGTCAAATACACATATATTGGAATAGTTGAAAGATATTTGAATGTCTTTCATTCTAAAGAGCCATCATAAAATAAAAATGGTCTGTGTTTTTACAAGGGAAAGATGAAAGTAGAGACTTACTTTATTTTAGTGGTATAGTAATTTTAAGCTTAACCATACAGAAAAAGCATGTGACTATAATATTGTTCAAGGAAGTGTTGACTATATTTAGGTATTTTTCACATGTATATTATGTAATTTAGAAACGAGTTGTTGGTAACTTTTTAGGTAAGACTATAAGTCAAAATAAGGAAATGATACATCAGAATATACTAAATCATTTTCTTTATCAAACAAAGAAAACATGAATTGTATTCAATATAAGAGCATATAAGTTTCTGGAAATCTGCCTAGAGATCAATGCCACATTCATTCCTGTTCTTTAGAAATCATACCTTGATATTTGGTTTTAATAGCACATGATGCTAAATGGTGTGTTAAGTAATTTCTTTTGAATCTCAATATGTTTGTTATATGTTATAATATTTCTCAGTTCTGTGTTACTGATTTATATTTCACATTATATTACCTAATTACTTTTGTCCTTTTGTACTTATACTGAGCCACCAATAAGTTCAAACAGGTTATGGGGGGTAAATTATTATAGAATGAAATCTAGGGGAAAGTGATGGTAATATATGGTAACTTATTATTATTAAGAGGTTCTTTACTGGGGCACCTGGGTAGCTCAGTAGTTGAGTGTCTGCCTTTGGTTCAAGTCATGATCCCAGGGTCCTGGGATTGAGTCTTACATTGGGCTCCCCATGGGGAGCCTGCTTCTCCCTCCGCCTATGTCTCTGCCTCTCTCTCCGTATATCTCATGAATAAATAAATGAATTCTTAAAAAAAAAAAAAAAAAAAGAGGTTCTTTACTTAAATTAGATAGCTGTTTAAGAAATTCAGTTGTCATTCTTACAGATTTCATACAGGTTATGTCAGATATGGTTTTTGGAAGAATACTAAAGGTGTTTTTCTTTTTCCCTGTGCAGAAAAGCTATAGAAATTAATTATAAATTCACAAATAATGTTTACTTGTTACACTGATACATTGTATTCTAATTTTACATTTTATTGATACTGTGGAATCCGTTTCAATGGAATTTTTTTCCATGTTTTCAAATATCTAATTTCCATTTTTTAATTTTATGTAATTTTAATACTTGGTATTTTACTATGTATTAGAATAATGTGTTCATTATTTGAATATTTTTATGTAATTTCAATGAAATGAACTTTAACGTGATTTGTTTTATATTGAGGTGTTTTGATTTAAAAATTTTTATATTATAATACTATTTATTCTAAGTATAATAAAATGACTTCCTTTCTTCCAGAAGTTAAAATAGATAATGGAAAAAGTGATTAGGGAGTAGATTAGGAGTTGTCTTCTAAAAGCCCAAAATTATATGTCATAGATTTTTTTCAGCTTGCCTTTTGCTGGTTTGTTTTGGTTAGGGTTCTTTATGGGATAGAAAGGTTTCAAGCTATTTTATGTATTTTTCTAGGTATTTGGTGCTTTGCCAGAAGCAAACTCAGGCGATCTCTGTTTCTTCCTTCTTCTTTGCATCCTATTTGCCAACCACAACTTGTATTTGGAGAACTTTGTTGTACCAACTTTGAAGTCTTTGACCTGTAACAAGAGCATGCGTTTTCAAGTGGCAGTTAGAATTGTGGATCATTAAAGGTCTCCTGAAAGGTAAGCATGTATTTATTCAAAATGTACATTTGTAAATTGGATACCATCAATACCTGTCTTAGTCTGTTTGGGCTGCTCCAACAATAATACCATAGACTTGGTGACTTATAAACAACAGATTTATTTCTCACAGTTCTGGAGACTGGGAAGTCCAAGATAAAGGTGCTAGTGACTGTTCATAGACTACTATCTTCTTAACGGGTCTTTACATAGTAGGAGGAATGAGAAAGTTCCCTGGAGTCTTTTCTTATAAGGGCACTTACCCCATTCATGAGGGCTCCACCCTCACAACTTAATCACCTCATAAAGGCCTCACTGGAATACCATTACCTTGGGAATTAAGATTTTAACATATGAGTTTTGAAGGGACAAAAACATTGATCTGTAACAGTATGTTTATTATAGTAATGTGTTCTCTACAGAATAGATTCATGTACAAAAAATGTGTGTATGTGAGTGAGTGTTTTTTGACACTCAGGACACCCAGGAGGCTCACTTTGTGATACGTTTTTACATTTAGAAGTGTAATGCCTCTAGCTTTCTTCTTTCTCAAGGTTGCTTTGGCTATTTGGGGTCTTTTGTGATTCCATACAAATTTTAGGATTGTATATTCTATTTCTATGAAAAATGCCATTGAACTTTTGATAGAAATTTAATTGAATCTGTAAATAGCTCTGAGTGGTATGGATATTTTAACATTAATTCTTCTAAGGCATGAGCAGAGTATCCATTTATTTATGCCTTATTCAGTTTCTTTCATCAATGTCACAATATTCATTATACTAATATTCCACCTCCTGGTTAAATTTATTCTTAGGCATTTTATTCTTTTTGATGCAACTCTTAGTGGAGCTGTTCTCTTAATTTTGCTTTCTGACAGTACATTGTTAGTTTATAGAAATACAGCAGATTTTTGTATATTGATTATGTATCTTGTAATTTTATTGAATTCATTCTCAGTTTCTTTTCTGAAGTCTTTAAGGTTTTGTATAGATAATACTTCTGCAAATACAGTTTTATTTCTTCCTTTCTGATGTGAATGCATTTTATTTCTTTTGCTCCCCTGCCTGCTCTCACCAGGTTTTCTAGTACTAGGTCAAATAAAAAAGATGAGATTGGCTCTTTGTATATAGGGAACATTACCTCATTCATCATAATTGCTCACTGCAAAAATAACTCTGATGAACTGTCCAAGTAAGAATAGTTAGGTCCTTACAAGGGGGAAGAAAAAAAAGGCAAGTTTTGGCAGTCTTGTTTTATTTCTGATCTTAGAAGAAAAGTTTTCAGCTTTCTACTATTTAGCATGATGTAAGCTGTGAATGTGTCATATACTGCCTTTATCATGTTGAGGTATATTCCTTCTGTACCCATTCTGTTGGCAGTTGTTAGCAAAACGGAATGTTGAATTTTGTCAAATGCTTTTTCTGCATCTATTGAGATTATCATATGATTTTTATCCTTCATTTTATTAAGTGATGTGTAATGTTGAATGACTTATGTATGTTGAACCATCCTTGCTTCCCTTGAACAAATCTCAATTGATCATGGTGTATGATTCTTTTAAGATACTGTTGAATTCATTTCTGTTCAGTTTGTGGACAGTCTTACATTAATCTTTATCAGGGATATTGGCCTATAATTATCCTCTCTTATAGCATCCTTATTCAGTTTTGGTGTCAGCATAATGCTGGCCTCATAAAATGGCTTTGGAAATACAGTTAACTCTTACACAGTGTGGAGATTACAAGCACTGGCACCTCATGCAGTTGAAAAATCCATGCTCCCCAAACACTTAACTACAAATAGCCTACTATTGACTACAAGCCTTACCAATAACATAGTCAACTAAGACATGTTTTGTATATTTTATGTATTAGATACTATATATATATATTTTTAGATACTATATTCTTACAATGAACTAAGAGAAAAGATTTTTTTTTTTAAGATTTTATTTATTCATGAGAGACACACACAGAGAGAGAGAGAGGCAGAGACACAGGCAGACGGAGAAGCAGGTTCCCTGCAGGAAACCTGATGTGGGGCTCAATCCTGGAACTCCAGGATCACGCTCTGAGCCAAAGGCAGACGCTCAACCACTGAGCCACCCAGGCATCCTGAAAAGAAAATTTTATTAAGAAAATATTATTAAGAAATGCCATTAAGAGAATTGTAAGGAAGATAAAATACATGTATAGTACATGTATATTTATAAAAAAATCCACATATAAGTGGATCCACACCAGTTCAAACCTGTGTTGTTTAAGGGTCAACTGTATGCTCTTGTCTTCTATTTTTTGGAAGAGTTTGAAAAGGACTGGCATTAATTTTACTTTAAATGTTTAGTTGAATTCACCAGTTAAGCCATCTGATCCCAGACTTTTGTTTCTTGGGAGGTTTTTGATTTCTCATTCAATCTCCTTACCAGTGATTGGTCTGTTCAAATATTCTATTTCATATGATTCACTCTTGGTAAGTTGTATATTTCCAGGAATCTCTTCTATTGTCAAATTTGTTGATGTATAATTGTTCATAGGAGTCTCTTATGATCTTTGTATTTCTGTTGTAATGGCTCCTCTTTCATTTCAAATTTAATTTTTTTGAGTCCTCTTGTTTTTGTATATCTAACTAAAGTTTTGTCTATTTTGTTTTTATTTTTTTGGAAAAAAAAACAAACAGTTCTTGGGGCACCTGGGTGGCTCAGTCAGTTGGGCATCCAACTCCTGTTTGTGGCTCTGGTGGTAATCTCTTGAATGGTGGCATAGAGCCCTGCATTGGGTTCCATGCTCAGCGGGAATTCTGAGGGAGGTTTTCTCCCTCTGCCCCTCTCCCTATTCGCATGCACTTGTATACTGTCTCTTTCTGAATAAATATTTTGGTTTTTTAAAGACATTTTTATTTATTTATTTGAGACAGAGAGCAGGAGGGAGAGGGAAAGAGAATCTGAAACAGACTCCAGTCTGAGTGTGGAGCCTTATATGGGGCTCGATCTCAGGACCCTGAGATCATGTTCTAAGCCGGAATGGATGCTTAACTGACTGAGCCATCCAGGCACCCCTGAATAAATCTTTAAATTAAAAAAAAAAAAGAAAAGAAAAAATAGCTTAGTTTTATTGGTATTTTCCCTTGTCATTTTAGTCACTATTTCATTCATTTTTGCTTTTTGTGGTTTTCTTTCTTCTAATTTTGTGCTTAGTTTGTTCTTTTTCTAGTTCCTTTAGGTGTACGATTAGGTTGTTTATCTGAGCTCTTTCCTTTTTCTTATTGTAAGCATTTATCACTATGCACTTCCCTCTGAGAATTGCTTTTGGGACACCTGGGTGGCTCAGTGGAATACCTTTTGCTCAGGGCGTGATCTCAGAGTCCTGAGATTGAGTCCTGCATCAGGTTTCCTCCATGAAGCTTGCTTCTCCCTCTTCTTGTGTCTTTGCCTCTCTCTCTCTCTCTCTCTCTCTCTCATAAATAAATAAAAATCTTAAAAAAAAAGAATTGCTTTTGCTGCATTTGATTAGAGATAAAATTTATCACCTTTTGACTTTTCTGTATATACCAACCTTTCTACCACAAGTTTTGTAATCAGATAAAAATGCTTGCAATTTTTAAAATGATAAACATGTTAAATATGGTGGGAATGGGTACTAGAAGAGTCCACTTTGGGAAAGGATCTGAGTTATTGTAAGCTGATGTGTAGGACTTAAAAAAAAGTTAAAAATGTTTTAAACCAGGAATGGCTTGAGGGCATCATCCTGCATATACAATTTACATAGAAAAAGCAAGAGGAGAATAAAGAAATATATACTTTACTATAAAGGGATGATTTTTTAAAAAAGATTATATTTGTTTATTTGAGAGAGAGAGAGATCTTGAGAGAGAGCACAAGCAGGAAGGAGAGGGAAAAGCAGACTCCCCATTGAGCAGGGAGCCCAATGCAGGACTTGATCCCAGGACCCTGAGATCATGACTGGAGCCAGAGGGCAGTTGCTTAACCACCTGAGCCACCCAGGTGCCCTTAAAGGGACAGTTCTATCAAAGATTTATCCCCTCTTCAAATTTTAATATTTAACTATTTGTACCTGTGTTCTCACTATAGAAGAACCCAGTAAGTATTCTGGTGTTTCCCAGAAGTTACTCAGCCCTTTGCCCACATCATTTGACAGCTTGTAGTGAATATATATAGAGAGAAGTAGCATGGAGAAGACAAGAGAAATGGTGGCATGATTGAGATAGAAAACAAATTGTCTGATTCCATTTACTGCCCGAGTCAATCATGAACAAACATACAAGCCATCTAAAGTATGGTTTTTGAAACTGCAAAGGCAATCCAGTATTAGATAGGGAAATAAATTTAGTTATGGGAAGGAACATGTATTAAATGAAATACACAAAAAATCGAATAGAGCATAGCACACATTCCCTTTAATTAGGGTACAAACTATTTCAACTTCTGTTTCTGTTTCATTGGTATATTTATCCCTGTGGAAAATGGCTTGTAAATCTAAAAATTTATTTCTTATAATGAGTAGTGATTAAAAAAGATGTGAATGCCTCCTATCTGAGATACCTTCAACTCTAAGTTCAATAATTCTAGCTTTGGTACTCCTTTAACAAATTCAACAAAGTAAGAGGGGGTGCCAAAGGGGAAGAGAGATATATGGATACAAAAAGCATTCTAGAGGGAAAGTGCTAAAAGTCTGCTGGCAGGAAAACATTTTTAAGCCAACCCCACCGGACTCTTAAGGATCAGTTAAAAGAGGAGAATAATTAGGAAAAGATTGGAAACTGGTGACTATGTATAAGAAGTAGAAAGACACTGATCAAAGAACTCTGAGTAACTGTGTTAGAAAACAACATCATTCCCCAAAAAAGCCTACAATCTAAATCTGGCAATATGTATAAACACTCACTCACAGGGTACCTGGGTGACTCAGTGGTTGAGCGTCTGCCTTTGGCTCAGGTTGTGATCCTGGGGTCCTGGGATTGAGTCCTGCATCAGGCTCCCCTGGGGAGCCTGTGTCTCCCTCAACCTGTGTCTCTGCCTCTCTCTTTGTGTCTGCCTCTCTGTGTCTCTCATGAATAAATAAATAAATAAAATTTAAAAAATATCACAAAGCTGTAGGAATTTCAACAGTATGGTATTGGCATGAAAACAGACACATAGATTACTGGAACAGAATAGAGAGCCCAGAAATAAACCCACACATATATGGTCAATTAATTTTTGACAGAGGAGCCAAGATTGGACACTGGGCAGGGATAGTCTCTTGTATTGTGAGAAATTGGACCCCTATCTTATACCATACAGAAAAATCAACTTTAAAAATGGACAAAAGACTTGAATGTAATATCTGAAACCATAAATCTAGAAGCAAACAGGGATATGCTACTTGAAATTGGTCCTGGTAATTTTTTTTGAATTTGATAATGAAAGCAAAGGCAACAAAAGTAAAAATCAACAAGTAACTAAAAGGTAAACCATCAACAAAAATGAAAAGACAGTCTACCAAAGAATGGGAAATATTTGCAAATTATATATCATATAAGGAGTTAATATTCAACATACATAGTGAACCCTTACAAATCAATAGCAAAAGACACAACCAATTTGATTAAAAAGTAGGCAGAATAACTGATTAGGTATTTGTCTAAAGAAGACATACAAATGGCCAACAGCTACATTAAAAGGTACCCAACAGTCACTAGCCATTAGAGAAATGCAAATCAAAATCACAATGGAATTTCATCCTACACTTCTTAAAATGACTGTCATCAAAAAGACATATAACAAGTGTTGGAGCAAAGGGAACCCTTGCTCACTATTGGTGGGAATGTATATTGGTATAGCCACTATGAAAATAGAGAAATTACAAATAGAACTTAGAAATAGAAAATTACAAATAGCACTACCTTAAGATCCAGCAATTTGACTTCTGGATATATATACAAAAGGAAGTGAAAATAGGGTATTGAAGTGATATCTGCACTTACATGTTCATTGATGTATTATTCACAATAGTCAAGATTTGGAAACAACTGTCTGCTAGTAGGTGAATGGATAAAGAAGATATGATTTATTCATGTATACAATGGCATATTATTCAGACATGAGAAAGAAGACATTCCAGCCCTTTGTGACTACATATGTGGACCTTGAGTGCATTATAAGTAAAATAAGGCAGACAGAGATAGACAAATACTGCCTAGTATCACTTAACCTGTAGAGTTTGTAAAATAAGGGGAAAAAAAGTCAAACTCAGAAACAGAGTGTCAAAGTAGTCGTCATCGGCTAGGGAGTGGGATGAAAATAGGGATAGGTTGCTAAAAAGGTACAGACTTTCAGCTATAAGATTTATAAGATCTAATGTGTAAGATGATGGCTATACTTGGTATCACTGTATTATAGAAGTGAAATTTACCAAGAAATTAGAAATTTAATGTTCTCACTTAAAAAAATATATAGAGTGATGGATTTGGTTATTTTGATTGATCTGGTTAATAAATTTATCAATCCTTTCACAATGTGTACATCAGATCATGATGTACACTTTGAATATCTTATAGCTTTATTACGTTATATTGAGGTCAATTATACCTAAATACAGCTGAACAAAATTTAAAAATACAAAAAAGAAACAACAAAAAAATTCCTACTCCTCTAATGTAGAGATCTACTGATCTAACATTTTAAAAATATAACCTATTTTTTAAAAATTTACTTAAACTTAGGAGAGGAAATAACAAAACTGAAATGAAGCTTAAATAAGTGAACCTCAGATAAATATTTTTTCAAAATCATAAATACTTGTTTCTAAGAGACTTCTAATATTAAAGACGACTATGGGAATCTTTAAATACTTTGATAATAAGGAAATAGGGAAAGGCTCACCAAAAAGCAGAATATCTCTTTATTTTAAAATCATTCCTTGAGGTGAAATTCATATGACATCAAATTGAGGAAACAGCATTAGCACACTCCAATGGTGCACGACCTCCACTTCTCTGTAGTCCCACGTGTTTCCATCACTCCAAAGTAAAATACCCTTTTAACTGTTTCTCCTCCTTCTGCCCTCCCCCAACCTCTGTCAACCTTCAATCTGGCTCTATGACTTTATTATGAATATTTCATATAAATGAAATCATATGTGTGACCTTTAAGTGTGACTGCTTTCACTTGGTGTAATGTTTTCAAGGTTCATCATTTCAAGGTTCATCAAGTGTATGAGTACTTCGTTACTTTCCATAGCCAAATAATACTCCATCATATATACGAATACTTGGTTTGCTTTCACCTTTTGGTATTGTGAATAGTGCTTCTATGAGTTTTTATGTACATATCTTTATTTGAGTACCTGTTTTCAGTTTCTTTAGATGTGTACTAGGCAGGGATCCCTGGGTGGCGCAGCGGTTTAGCGCCTGCCTTTGGCCCAGGGCGCGATCCTAGAGACCTGGGATCGAATCCCACATCGGGCTCCCGGTGCATGGAGCCTGCTTCTCCCTCTGCCTATGTCTCTGCCTGCCTCTCTCTCTCTCTCTGTGTGACTATCATAAATAAATAAAAATTAAAAAAAAAATGCTGTGTCATATCATAATTCTTTTAAATTTTTGAGGGACCAGTAAATTGTTTACAACAGCCTCAGCAGTTGGTATTCCCACAAGCAATGTATGTGGTTGTTTTTTGTTTTGTTTTGTTTTGTTTTGTTTTTTTACATCTTGCCAACATATCCAGTATTTCTTATTTTCCCCTTTTTTTTGATCATTATATCTTGTCTTATGGTCATTATGAATGCCTTTGAACCAAGTAACATCATAGAGAAATGATTATATCCGGTATTTCTTATTTAGAAATTATACATCAATTTGAAGTATCACTTCTGTTTTCCTTCCTGCATTAACTGACACATGGACATTATTTTCCAGAACAAAAGATTTATTACTTCAATTTCTCAAAATCATACTATATTTTATTTCAGATTTCTGCTATGCTGTGTGTGTGTATGTCCTATATTTTTTTACCACAGTTTTACCTTTTTTTTTTTTTTTTTTTTTTTGCTTAATTCTCATAGGAGAACTGTCTCTATTATTATGGGTCACACACTACATTTATACTTCCAGGTTCCTAATCATAAAATATTTTTTTTGTATGTTTATCTGCTTTCTTTTTGAAGAAATATCTTACTTATCCTGGACTTTCTATTTTAATATGAACCAGTGAACCAGAGCTTCCTTGGTCTTTTGCTGAAGTGTCATTCTCAGATTTCTTTCATTATATTACTGGATTAGTTCTGGTATTGCTTGGATCTCGTTGTTATCTTTTTTCGTAGTTTCCTTTAAATAAATTTTCAGAAGGTTAAATGGTGAAAGTTATATTTTCTGAGTTGTTCATCTTAGAATTTTTTTTTTTTTAAAGAAAATGTTCTTTTTCTTACAGTTGGTTGATCTGGGTATATATATATATTTATTTTTTGGGGGGGGTATATATTTCTAGATTTAAGATAATGTTTCTCAAAACTTTGAAGATTTTGCTCAATTTTTTTCTACTGTCCTTATTCCTAATGAGAAATTTGAAGCCAGTCTCACTTACTGAAAATTCTAGGTGATATCACAGTGAAAACAAAATAGAAATTCTTAATTTCATTAAGTTTGAGTTTTAAGCTAGAGAAGTCCAAAGAAGCAAGATAAATAAATACATTAAGTATAGAGTAGGTTAGATTGTGCTGTGAAGGCAAATAAAGCAGGGTGTGGAGGGTAGAGAGATCAGTGAATAGGGAGAGGGATGGAAATTTTAAATAGGATGGTCAGGGAAAGCCTCTCAGAAAAGGTAACATTAAAATGCTACATTAAAAAAATATATAAAATGCTACATTAAGATCAGAAGCAAAGCCCTTGACTCCTTTCTCATACTAGCCTTAGGCAGCTCATGGTTCAAATGTACTTATCAGAAAGTGATAAATTGCTTCATGTCCTAGGTTGTTTGAACCAACCATGAATGGAAAAATCTATGAATGCTAATGGTCTGTTGACTATATTTGACTTGACTTATATTTCTCCTAGTCACTGCAGCCTAGGAGTGTAGTCGATGAATATGGGATACAGTAATAGCATTAGTGTTTTAGTGTTTTCCTTATGGTATAGTGTGACTTTTGTGATCACTATTCGTGTGTTTCTCAGTCGCATAATATTGTTATTCCTACCCATTTTTTTTTCAAGTTCCAAGCTTTCTAGCAATGAAACTACCCCTCTGACTGTGGGTATTGAACATGGTGTCTTTTGACATGATTTAAGCATTTTCTTTGCTGTGTTCAGTTAGTGGTGAGCTTTATTTAGTAAGGATAACAGGTGTGACAGGAGCAGTTATAAAATTAAAAAACTGATCAACCTTGTGCTTAGGATTCCCCATAGCACCTAGGTGCTACAGGCCCTATATTTCCCTAAAACCTGGCACAGGTTTCTTGGTCACTGAGCTGGAAAACATTTTGAGTAATATCACCTATCTATTCCTAAGTCCGCTTGTGCACTTAGGACACATTTACTGAGGGGATATTTGGTATATTGTCAATTTTCTTAGTACTGTCTCTTTGGGAGCACCTATTGTGGATATAATAGAAATAAGATGACTTGTGCTTCTTGAAACTTTATTTTGATTTTGTCTAAAATGCAGGTTCTAACTTATTGTATTACCTTTTAGGCAAGAATAAAAGTTCTCTCATTTTCTTTTGATGTACCCATGTCACATCATTGTCTAATATGTGAAATACATCTATTAGTTTGTGGTGAGAGTACTTCATGGGCTGACCCTGAGAAGAGTCTAAAGGGAATTCTTTTCACAGGTGAATAGTTTATGTGTCATTGACCATTTCTTCATCATATTCTTACCTGATTCCCTCTTATATAACTTTATCATTTAACATCATTTAATGTGTTTCTTCCCTGGACGTCATATTCATTTGACCAGTGGGTGGCCATTTTGTTATCTGGGACTTGGTTTCCATATTTAGGTTACTGACATAAACCATTTGCAATGACTTTCCCTTGATAAGCACAAACCTTTATGCAAAAATCTTAGTGCAGAAATCCCAACTATATCATTCTGACACACTTGTGTTCCTTTGCAAGCTAATATTGATGTCCATCCTCAAACCTCTAATTTCATCCTAATAGTTTTTCTAAGTTAAATAAGATGAACCATTATATCTGTGTGGTTTTATGCTACTGGTATATTTTGAGTAACACATAAGGATGGTTCTTAAATACTACTCATTAAATTAAAAAACTAAGTGGAGAAGATGTTTGGGAATGTAAGGAGAGGGTCAAAGGGTAATTCTCTGTTAATAGACTCTAAAATGTCATCAGCTTTGAAAGTAGAACCAATCTGAATTTGTCTATTCATTTGATCAACAGATATTTATTAACTGTTTATTCTGTGGCAGGTAGTCAGCTAACTCTTAAATAAATATGCCATTTTAAGATGTTTCTTTTTAAATTGGATGCTGTAAGGAAAATCAGTGTTTTCTCCCAAAACTTGTGAATTTTTGTAGGATTTTCATATATATGCACTGTATATAACTCTACCTTTCAATCATGGGGAAATGGCTAACTCTAGATAAAAATGAAGTGTGGAAAATAAAGAATCTGTTTCATATTCTCTTTTACTCACTTTACAAAGTTTTAATGGACAGTAAAATTGATCAATTGTTTCATCTCCTCTTACTTGCGGTTCTACTAGTCTTTTGTGGTACCTAGTAGGCCTGAAAGAAGGATCATGAATTGGAAGGGGGAAGTTATATGAACACATAGTCAGACAAATAGACAATGGATCCTTTATAATTGATGGGTGATTATATTTCTACTTTATATAGAAATGTGAAGTTTTTACTTTAGGTTATTCCCATTTACAAATACTTTGTAGTGTGTGAACAGCTAACTCATTTAAAGAGGATTTTAAAGACATCTTTAATTTGTAATTATTTGACCATTATGAAACTAACATTTACCGTTGAGACAGAATAAAGTTTTAGCTATTAGAAATATGTGTTCAAAATTTTATAAATGACATGAACTAATTTTACCTCAACTTGAGAGTTACTTAATTTTTTCAGTGTGTAGTGAAATATTGGCTGGATATTTTGAAAGCCTAAATTACTTGGAATGTATTTGAAACCTCTCTTCTTATGTACTTCTGTTCAAAATGTTACTTATTTTTGGATCATTTATAGTATAAGCTTAAAGTTTGGAGTTTAACACTTTCAGTCTTACAAAGACTTATAAATATATTTTAGTTCTATTGGAACTAAATAATTTTATCCACATAATTGTCATTCAGGTGTAGCTGTCTGGAATAAAATTTCTTGAATAGGTAGCCATTTTCCACATGAGATAACCATTTAAAAGTGTTTTTCATCTGATAGCATATATTTTAATTTTTATAAATAGCACAGAGCAGTTGAAGTATTTCTGTAGCTAAGGGAGATTATCAGCTCAAGTTCAAAAGTATGTTGTTTGATATTATTAGACAGGATATTTTATAATTTTTAAAAAATACTTTCATTGTTACTTTTATAAAATATATGTGCTTTTGATATCTTATATGTTAATCTAATTTCCTATTGTTGTTACCGATTAAAAGTGAACTGTGTACCAGTGGGGTTCTAAAACCTTGACATTATTTTAATCTGATAACAAATGGGTTTAAGTTCATGTTCTTTCAGTTGTTGGCAACAAATCTAAACCTGTATATTTTGGATTTATGAGGATAAGTCCTGCTTTGGCAATCTTGTAGATCCTCCAGAGAATAGTTAAACAGTGATTAATCATTGTTTCTTCACTGAGTGTGCAGAAAAGAATGGAAAAGCTGCATTTCACACTTCTGAAGCAATTAATCCCCATGATCTTAGCCAGGTTTGTCTTGTAGATAAGTCGGGATACAAAACGGTACCTAATTTATCAATGTATGCATGCCATAAAGTATAAAACACACAATTTATTTCATATCATTTATAGTCAAATGTAAAAAAAGAGTGACTTTGCCATATCCAAGAGTGTTTCCTACATTACCTTCATATAAACTAAGTACCAGAGATTACAATGGGATTCCTGTTTATTGTGCACATCTGGTGCAGTCACTATGCATTTTCTCATTCACTTGCTGGCATTTTTAGTGATTGTGGCATAAATCACCTTGCTAATCAGAAACATAAGTGACGGGAAGTCATCTCCTTTTTTTGAACAATGGGAAAAAACATATGGCTTCTCAGACAGGACTTGGCTGTTATACTATTTATGTGGCATTATATTCTGTATTTAGAATTTCATATTAATTGCAGTGGTTTGATTGAAAGCATTGAATACCCAAGGTTTATGGTCAAAGTATTTGTTTTGTACCATTTTCATAACAAACAGAAGAAGGTAAAATTAAATGCCTTGTATTAAATTTTTTCTTAATAAAAACTTTGGGAAGAGTTTTTAAGATTAAGATGAATTAAAGTATATATATTTTAAAACGTGTGGATGTTTCTATAGGTGCGTAGATTTGCTAATTACAAGTTGTAAGTTAGTTTTTAATTATTCCTATTTCAAAACACTGCATGGATTAGAGTAAAAATTACTGTCCTGTAAGTGCTAAATTGTAATTGATAGTAGTTTGCTTTTCCAGTAGTAGTATTTCAAGATAAGTTGCATTTTTAATGAATTATTGGTAATTAGTTGGAACCACTTCTGCATCTACCACAACTAGAAGTAAAAGATGAAGTAAAGCTTTGTAAAATGTGAGAAATTTATAAGTGCAGACTTCAGAGACCTTGGTGATTTTGCTATTTGTTACAGAATGTTTGCTGTAGATGTTAAGGTATTTTTCTTTGTCCTCAATAGTCACTTAATTCTCAAAAGGTGAATATAATGGCCTTTCATCCTTACCTGGCTTTATAATACTTCATAACACACCACTTTCCATTTCCTTACTGTTAGGTAGCAAGGAAAGATTTATTTTGAATGTGTAAATTTCAAATGAAAATTTATTTGTGGGACACCTGGGTGGCTCAGTGGTTAAGCATCTGCCTTTTCAGGGCCTGATCCTGGAGTCCCGGGATCGAGTCCCACATTGGGCTCCCTGTGTGGAGTCTGCTTCTCCCTCTGCCTGTGTCTCTGCCTCTCTCTCTCTGTCTCTGTGTCTCTCATGAATAAATAAATAAAATCTTTAAAAAAATTTTTATTTGTTCAGAGAACCTTACGTCTTTTACAGTTTTCTATATTACATGTGACAATAAATTAGTGAGTCGAATTTTTTAACAAATATATCAGAGCCTATTTATTCAAATGTGTGTTATTCCCTTTGAAGTAGTCCCCTTGGGAAGATGTATACATAATCCATTAATCAAAGTATTTTAGGAATGCCTCTTTTTGAATTTTCTTCAGTGGAATTGATGTATAGCTGCCCCAAATGGATACTTTGCAGGGAGATACGATTCATTTTGTGTATATATGTTCTAGTATTTTTGTTTAAAAAAAATCAATCAATCATAATAGCTTGTACTGCAGCCTGTATATATCTTGTAGATAATTGGACACTCTGAATAGAAATAGAGTTTTGAAAAACTGCCTGAATTTTAAATAAATGGTCATACTTACCCATTTTGTTTTAGACATCTTTTATGATACTGTCTCAAGGACCACCTGCAGTAAGAGTTCACAAATTGAGTAAATGCAACATAAGGAGAGACTTTTTTTTTTCTCTTGTCCTTGCATGTTTCAAAAATGCCACCCTGAAGATTCTCTTAAGGTAAAGTGTGCTATTTAAAAAATATATTCTTAAAATTAAATTGAGACTTTTTAGATTAAAATTATCAGGTACTTAAAAATTACCTGAAATCTACAGCATACTGCCTCAATCTCTGTCCATTTTCATATCCTCCCTGCCTTTAAAAGCTCTTCCTCCTCATCCACCTGGGCCTTTTTTTTTTTTTTTCCCCCAAGGTTGAGATGTGTTTGTTGTAGAGAACAATTTTAAAATCATACAGTTTTAAACACATATAGGTTTCCTTTTTCTTCACCAAAATATAAAAATTCTAGGAGGATAGGTTGTTAAAAATCTAAGAAATATGCAATTTATGAGATGAGTAAAAGTATCAAAATAAATGAGAAAAAATAAAGAGTTCTATTTTAAGTGAATAAACACTTTGGAATTTGTTAGTAGTGGAGCTTTGAGGAAAATTTTCTCATATAAGTTGCTTGATGGGAAAAATATATTAACCTAAAGCATTTGCTTATTCATCGTGTTTATAAAGCCAGGAATTTAATTTTTAAATGTATATCTTTTTTTTAATAGAATTGAACTACCAGTAACGTTGATATTTATTGCACATTTTGCTTAAAATTTGCTTTTATTTTCAGAGAATTTGAATTAGTCCCTTTTTCCTCTAGTCCATTCTTTGTCTCATTTATATTCATACTTTGTTGGGACATACTACCCTCTAAATTAGATTCTGAATTGAGTGTGGAATTTGCAAGAAAAACTATTGTTCTTTCCTATGTTCTCAAGGCATAAGAAGGAATCCTCCTATTGTAGGGATAAATTTACTGGTAATTCCTAACCTGGAGGATTTTTACTTACCCTCCTTCTCTCTAGCCATCCCTTTCTTACCTTGATGTTTATCTGGAAATGCCCTTTGGAATGTTGATAGAGGCAGAATGCCTTCCACTGCTGGAAGTGCTATAGGTAGGTGGTAATACACTTTTGGCATAATCTCACTAAAATTCAGATAAAAATGTTAATTTGTGAACTATTTCCCAAAAGGGAGGCTTTTATTTCTGAGTGGGAACGCTGCTTTGAGTGGCACTTATAATTCAGAAATTTTAATGTAAAATTTTTAATGGAGTATATTAAATATGAGAAACATGGAGCAAGAAAGGATATTCCATGTTTAAATAGTTCTGCTTGTTATTTGTTTGTTTCAGTGCTTAAGATTCTTTCTGAGTAGAATATTCCCAATGCAGCCCTCAATTGTGTCTACTATAGGGGTTCAGCCATATCTGAGATGTGGCGACCAGAAAGAATGGTTGGTCTGCTTATGGTCTTTGTAGGAAAAGAAGTGAAAAAAAAATTTTTTTGAAGGGAAGTTAAAGAATAAAAAGCCAGACCGTGTGATACAGTATTAGTTGTTAGAGAGGCAGCATTTCTGAATTTAACCTTGAGTCTGTTTTGTTTTCCTGGTCAAGATCTCTTAGGCCTTGTATCAGAGACCTGTGGAGACAGAAAAGTGGGTGGGCTGTAAGAAAAAGAATAATTAGAACAGGAGGATAAGGAGAAATACTGTAAGATGCTTGGGGACAAGCAACATTGCTTGTATACTCTCTAAGCTCAGAGATCAATAGAAAGGCATTCTTTCTCCTCCATTGCCACAATCTGCAGAGTAATTGGTATTTTACAGACTGCGTTGTGTTAGCAGTGCTAGAAAGGTGTAGAGCACCATGGATAACAGCAGTATTGCTTGACAGAGCAGTAATTAGAGCAGAGGGGATGCAGGGCTCTGGTAGAGTGCAGAAGAAGCTGCAGTAGTCTCTGTCTCTGTCAGTGGCGACTGATAATCAATAGTACAGAGCAGAGGCAATACCTGGATGGGGGGAACAGATGAGGCCCACCCAAACTTAGTTTGGAGGGAATGGAGCCAGCTGACTTCAGATACCGCATAGAGGGGTGAGATGATAGATATGCCATGGTGGGTGACTGCTAGCTGATTGGTCTTGCTCATGAATACATATGAGATACTTCAGGATGACTCCTTGAAATATTCTGTGGGACAGCTTATAGGGGTCTGGTACCCTGTACTCTGGGTTGTAGTAGAGTTCTCTAGAGAAACAGATCCGATAGGAGATACACATATAAAACAGATACTGGCTCATGTAGTTGTAGAAACTAAGTCCCACAATATGCCCTCTGCAAATTGAAGAATCAGGGAAGCTTGTGCAATTCATTCTGAGTCCGAAGCCCTGAAAGTTGGGGTGACAAAGGGAGATCATCAAATCCTGGTCTGAGTCTAGATATCAGAAGCTGAGACAGTACATTTGCCCTTCTTCCACTTTTTTGTTTTATTCAGGCCTTCACCTTATTGAATGATGCCCACCCATCTTGGTGAGGGTATCTTCTTTACTCAGTCTGATTCAAATGCTAATCTCTTGGAGACACTCTCCCAGACACCCCAGAAATAAAATTATACCAGCCATCTTAGTATCCATTAGCCCCCATCAAGTTCACATATAATATTAACCATCACAGAGATAAAAATAAAAGTGAGAACCAGCAAGTATAAGTTACATTTATTTTGTAAAATAATTCACAAATTTATGGAAGTACTAAGGCTGCCTTGCTTTTCTTTCTTTTTTTGCTTTCTTGCTTCTCCTTTCCACATTACTTTTTGCTTAGTTACCAGTGGTGGCAAAAAGTATTCTAGATGTTGGAGCAGCCAAGTTTTAAAGTATGATTGTTTTCCATAGGAACTTGGAGTTTACAGGACAGAGAATGGCAGTTAAATTAACATCCAGTTTGGGATGGACAGGGAAAATTTTTGCCTATTAGAGATGCTTTGTGTTGGGCAGGAATGGACTTCCTGTAGCATTTTTCTCTGACTAGGGTGAGTATGGCCTTGGCTTGAACACTGCTGGAAATCCTGAAGGTATGACAGCTGGAAATTATCAGTGAATTGCACTCCTCACAGCAGTTTCTCTCTGAGTGGTGCACCCCCACTGTCAGCAAATTGACTGTAGAGTCAGAAAAGGTGACTGAGATTGAGCAAGTGTTGGAACGATTTCAGGAAAGATAACAGCTGATAGATGCAGAACAAAAAAGGAAAATATATTGGTAAGACATTAGTTGAGATAGTTGTAGCTCATACAATCTAGGATTGATTGGGAAGGAAGCGAAACTAGAAGGGAGAATAAGGGATTGAAGTTAAATGAAGTCCAAGAACTAGATATTTCAGTGAGTTTGAAAGCACTTGTACTGAGTGAGGGAGTTAGGGAATTGTGATGATAAAGTGGTATATTAGTTTAAGATTAATAACCAAACTCCAAGAAATTCTGATACTTTGATATCCTATCATGTGAATTGTGAATAAAATTTAATAGAAAATGACAATTATATGTATACATTGTAGAATCACAACCACAAATACCATCAAAAAGTGTAAAGATATTATAATTTAATTTTAGTAGTGTAACTTTCCTCCAAAGTAAAGTTTCTGAGCCACTCGTATATCAAGTTTCTTGATTGAATAAGTCTATTCATTTATCAGGGAACATAGTTTTGGAGTTTTCCCCGCTAAGAACTTTTAAATGGGTTAGTTTTTCAATTTCTCTTATAGCTTAAGAATATATTTCAGTATTTTTTTTTCTCAAAAGAGAAGCAAATGAGTTCTCCTAAAGAGTTTGTGTCTTTATACTTGATAGAAAAATTAGAGAAGTGAAAAAACATTCAAAGCATGTATTGCCAAACATTTCTTGAACTGAAAGTAATAAAGGTAAGATAACAGTATTAAATACATAAAAACTTTTCAGTAGCTCTCCTTTTGTTGGAGGAAACTGGGAGTTGCAACAAAGAATTCAGATAATTAAAATAGTAAAATTGATTTTTAGAAGGTTGGACGAAATGATATATAAATCAAGCATACAAAAATGTAATTGCAGATTCTAGGTAGATATTCACTGTAAAATTCTTTCAACTTTTCTGTGTATTTGAAAATATTTATAATGCTGAAAAAATAATATAGCATTTGCAAATTTGAAATGCATAAAAAAATGGTAGTCTAATGGATAGTTGGAGGAGTCTATGATAAAACAAGTGTAATAAAATGTCCATTATAGGAGCTAGTTGGTGGGTAAAGAATGTTCACTTTGGGATCCCTGGGTGGCTCAGCAGTTTAGCACAGCCTTCAGCCCAGGGCATGATTCTGGAGACCCGGGATCGAGTCCCACGTCGGGCTCCCTGCATAGAGCCTGCTTCTCCCTCTGCCTGTGTCTCTGCCTCTCTCTCTCTCTCTCTGTGTCTCTCATGAATAAATAAAGTCTTAAAAAAAAAAAGAATGTTCACTCTAACATTTTTGCAGCTTTTCTGAATGTTCGAAATTTATCAGAATAAAGTGTGTCATAAACACAACAATGTTTGTTATTAGAGATCTGAGTACTAGTTGTGTCACCTTAAACAAGATAATTAAACTCTGCACTAGTTTCCTCTCTGTAAAATGGGCATAACATATACTTTGTAGATTGTTTTGGGAATTAGAAAAATAATCTGTAAAGCAACTGCAAATGATAGGCATTCAAAAATGTCTCTGATAATACTGAAACTGTAACAAATTTAGGGATTATACTTTGTTTTTTGCTTAATATAGTTAGAATTTCTAGATATATGAGCCAGTTGTTGGAACAAGGATGGGGTGACTTCAAAGTGTGATTTCTTATTATCAAGACTGCTTAATTTCACGCAATATCTGCTCTATGCTCAGAGCCTGTGTTTTTATCTCCATCTCTAAGTTAATCAGAACTTGACCCCTTACTGATGGGAATGTACAATCATCCTTCACAAAGGGTGGGATCTCTGACATTTTAGTAACTACCAAGGAAAACTTTATTGTCTGTAAAAGTATTTTCTTTTTGGGCAGCTGGGTGGCTCAGTTGTTTAAACTGCTGACTCTGGATTTCAGCTCAGGTCATGATCTCAGAGTTGTGAGATTGAGTCTCAGGCTCAGCATGGAGTCTGCTTGTCCCTCTCCCTTTGCTCCTTCCGCTGCTCATGCTTTCTCTCTCACACACTCTCTAAAATAAACAAACAAACAAAAATTTAAAAAAAAATAAAAATATTTTTATTTTGTGAAAAGTGCATAAATTCTCTGGAGTGGAGTTACTGTATTCCTGTCTTCATTGGTAGTTCTACCTGAATACCGTATGTCAGTGTGGGGGTCTTTGAGTCAATGATTTTTTTGAGAATATACAGTAAATATAAATCATATTTACTGCTAAATATGTGGTTATGGATTATACTTATAAATATGTAAATATTTACTGCATAATATTCAGTAGTAGTTTATGACTTTATTTTCTTATAAAAGTCATTCTTTGGTTTGTTTTTAGGAAGTAAACTTAGATTTCTGGTTTATTTGAACTTCAGCTTTAAGTGCATTTCTGAAGTACAATCCTCTTGTTTATTTGTTCTGTTTCAATATGCAGGGTGGATAAAAATTACTGAACTTTTTATATTTATGTAAATTTACTTAAAATTAAATTCAAATTTACTACCATATGCCTCAAGGGCTAAACATAATATAGACTATTATAATCATTTATATAAATTAGTTTTAAAAACCAGTTCAATATGTTGAATCAATATGTCATGAATTTCATATCCGTATAGTTGTCATCCTAGTAAATTCCATGGCATGTACTTTTACAGCATACAGATTTTAAATAAAATTGAATAGACTTTTCTAGCCTGCATTATGGAGGAACTTCTGTTATCTTCCAGTTGAATGATTTAATATCTGAAAAGAACCTGGCTACTTAAATATCAATCAGCCAGGTTTTGTATATCCATCAAATCCTATAGGACAGAGTTTTATTTCTTGGTAATATTTACTGATTGGCCTTTATTTGCTAATCTTTGCATGATATAGAAAAATATGAAAATAAATACTCATTTCAAAGGACTGTTGAGGGAGTGTCCTTGTTTTTATTTTTCTGTAGATATTTGCCAGTTTGTGGCTACAAATCTTTGTGAAACTTTAGGGGAATGACAAGGCATCCGTGACCACACATACTTTTATGTATTAGTGTATTTTGTCAGTTAGTGAAGACTGAAAGTACATTTACTTATTTATGTCTGTGAGTGTAGAGCAGATCTGTGATATTTTTTGAAATTGAAAGAATATCCTCAGATGCAGATAGAGATCATCAGTATTCTAGGAACATCAACTATTTCATAGTTCTCATGAATAAAAATATAAGCTTGAGTAAAATATTGGTAACTTTTTGAAAGAAGAGATACAAGGAAATATTGGTAGAAAAAAACAGGCGGTAAACTTGAGCAAAAACCTAGAACAAAAGTAGTGAATTATATAGTAAATACATTTCCCATTGTCACAACAAAACAAAAAGTTCCTATTCATTCTTAAAAAATTCTTAATTGATCTTTTTGTGATTTAAATTTTTATTCACTTAAATTTTGGTAAAAATTTCAAATAAGAGAGATTTAATGTAAGTGCGTGTTACAGTATTTGTCTTTGGCTTTGAATGTTAAGCAGTGCAGTATACTACTATTTTTATGTAATTGTAAAAATCAGATCGTTGAAGTACAACCTAAACGCTATTTAATGCTTAACAAAGAACTGTTTAATATATAAACAAAACCAGTTTCCATCAACCTTGTGACAGTGTTCTCTTTTCATAGCCAAATTATGTTAATACATCTGACCTGCTATTGTTTGTTATGTTTATAAAGAATTAGAATAACCTATTTTTAAAAAGAGTAACATATACCCTTCTTTACCAATCTCTCATTTTCTCTATTTGCTAAATATAAAATAGCAGTGAGAAATGTGTATTTCTTACATTCTTGTAGAATTTATTTTCTTAAACAGGTGCTTGTCAGTCATTTGTTCTAAAATCTTATTCTTTCCACATTCAAAAATGAATGAAAAATGTAGAAAGGTTCACCTTTATATTATCATATTTCTAAATGCTTCCTAGAACATTATTATCAAAATCTATGTTTTATGAAGAGAAAAGGTATGAAGAAAAGAAGAATTAGTATACTGTCTTAGCTTGTTATTTTGAATCAGTAGGTCATGATTTTTTTTTATTAATTTTGTGTAATCTAAGAATTTTATACCTGGTTGCTTTTTGTTCTTGAATATGGTTTGGCCTTTTCTACTTGTGTGTAAGTATACCTTGTCAAATATAGGTATATTTTGTTTATTTAGACCAATTTCTAATTGTTTTCAGAAAGCATTGAAAGCTGAAGACTCTTAAGTAATTTATTTTCAATGTGTAGTATTTACTGCTGTGCTGTATATACATTTTATATTTATGTCAGGAAAGGGTTGCAGAGGGGTGCTTTAGAACCACCTTTTCAGCTCTAAATAGCTATTGTGTACATATGGTAAGGTACTGCTGCTTAACAATTAGTAACTGCTTTGATGAAACTAAATTACATGTTTAAGTTCCCATCAGGAAGTCGCTTCACATATCTGTATTAATGTATTCAAGGCTCGAGAAGGAAAGTTAATTTTCCAGCTTAAATATTTAATTCAAGCTTAAAATTTAGTCTGTAATTAGAGCTCCCAAATGGCAGGAACATGGAGTATTTGTCCATTTTAATTAGATTGTTGTTTACCTATTAATTATATATCATATCTTGTCATATAGTTTTGATGGTAACAGATGGTGCTAGGAGTTAGTAAGGGTTTCAACAAAATAAGATTCCACATGATTTATTAAGTTGCACTTTATTAGTGAGTGGTCTGCTTTAGTCAGGTTATTCTGAATAAGAATTGTTCAGTATTCACTAATTTTAGTAATACTCTTGTGGAAATACTGAAAATAAAAAAAACTCTGGACAAATAATGCCTATTTAAAAACAAAATGGATTACTTTAGGATTATTTTTAAGGACTATGTATTGTCAAATTGTATAATTGGTATGAGGTTTGGTGCATTTTGCTAGGACAGTCAGGGAATCCTAATTCTATTTTTCAGCAAAAATATAGGCATAGGTAACGTTTATATATATATATATAGTATATATATATATATATATACTATATATATATATAGTAATGATTTAGGTTATGAGAAATAGTAAGACAATGATTGAGTTGTTTATTTCCAAGGCATTCCTTCTCGAGCTGTTTAATTTTACAAGAAGATGAGGTTCTTTGTTTACCAAAATATCTAGGAGCAGACTGGTATCTAGTGAAGTTGACCTACAGAATTTTCGTATTGAAAAAGTAAATGCCAATTAAGTAGAAAGTCCTTCTAAGTTTGTTTATACAAGGTTTTATTTTATTTTTTTGTTATCAACTCAACTTCCTTAAATGAATTACTTGTACATATTTATGTGTGTGTATATCTGGAAAGAGAGAAAAACAGAGGAAGGAGAAAGGTGGGGAAGGAAAGAAGGATTAAATTTTTAATATTTTAATCCCATATAGTTTGTTTGAAATTTATTATAGTCTTTAATATCATTAACTTAAAAGTACATTTGTTCATTTGTTACCATGTCTTAGCTCAAAGGTTCTTATTTTTAAAATCCTAGGTTAGTGTTTTATTTTTTATTTTATTTTATTATTTTTTAAAGATTTTATTTATTTATTCATAGAGACACAGCTAGAGAGAGAGACAGAGACACAGGCAGAGGGAGAAGCAGGCTCCATGCAGGGAGCCCGATGTGGGACTCGATTCCGGGGTCTCCAGGATCACACCCTGGGCTGCAGGCGGCGCTAAACCGCTGCGCCACTGGGGCTGCCCGGTTAGTGTTTTATACCGAAAGGTAAACTGAAGGCCCAGCCCGACTTTTACTAATTTTAATATTTGCTCTGCTGCAGCTCCCTGGTGTGTGTGTGTGTGTGTGTGTGTGTGTGTGTGTGTGTGTGTATGTGTGTATATATATAATCAAATCTTCAAAACTCTTGTCTTGTTACATATGTTACTTTCTGTGAGCAGCTTTGTTTTTGGTTAGTTTTATTTTGGTTTTTAATTTGTCTCCGTTTAAATCATGTCAGTTTTTAGAAATATATATTTGTCTTTGGTGTCATAGCTAATTCTTTATGGTGAGGTGATACTTAACATTAAGTATATGATTCTCATGTTCACAGGAGACTGCTACAGTTGTGTAATACAGGATTCTTAATATGTATGAAATGATCAGTTTAGTATGGCCTTACTTTCATTTCCTTTAGAATGTTATGAATGCTTAGAAATTCATCTCAAATACTTTGCTAAACTGTAATGTGGGAACTTTGCTGCATTATAGTTACAGTAATTAAAGAGAATATCAGGAGAAAAATGGTTACTTTTAGAATACATATAGCCTTAGTTTGAAAGTTTGACTTTTTAACATTTCTGCCTTTTCTAGAAATATGGGATTATATATTTTTCAGCAAAATTTAACAAATGCACTAGTTTCAACACAATAAAAAACTAAAGTGAAGCATATGAATAAAATGAAAGCAAACGAATTTCTTATTGATTTTAAAGTAATGAAAAGATGGGGTACTTGGGTGGCTTATTTGGTTAAGCATCTGCCTTCGGCTCAGGTCATGATCCTGGGGTTCTAGGATCTAGACTGAGTTGGTCTCCCTGTTCAGCAGAGAGTCTGCTTCTTCCTCTTTCTCTGCTCTTCTCCCCTGATTGTGTGCGTTCTCTCTCTTTCTTAAATAAATAAATATCTTTTTTAAAAAAATAAAATAATGAAAAGATAGTTGTCCTTTATAAAGAAACAGTGATAACTTGATTTCTTTTTCTTTTCTTTTCTTTTTTTTTTTTTTAATTTTATTTATTCATCAGAGACACACACACACACACACACACACACACACACACAGAGAGAGAGAGAGAGAGAGGCAGAGACACAGGCAGGGGGAGAAGCAGGCTCCATGCAGGGAGCCCGACATGGGACTCAATCCCGTGTCTCCAGGATCACGCCCTGGGCCGAAGGCAGGCGCTAAACTGCTGAGCCACCCAGGGATCCCTAATTTCTTTTTTATAAGCATGTGAAATACATATATATTGTGTCATTTATCTGGTGGAAATGAATGCCTACTTGATGATTGTTAATAGAAGCAGCAAGGGAAATAGAAAAATGCTATTTTAGAAATGAGGTTTTCTTTGGGCTTTATTCTCCCCAACCCATGATTCGCCACTTCATCTATTGGGAGGACTTTTATTTTAACAGCTAACCATGTACTTACTTAACTTTTCTGAAGAAAATGGAAGTCTGGTTACTTTGCTGGAATTACTTAAGGTTGTTTTTTCCCCCTTAAAATAGCAGTATATGAAAAATATTTTAGAAAATGTGATAGTTGATAATAAATCAGTCTTGTTATTTGATGCTGATTTCAACCAAATTAGATTTTTTGATGTTATTATTTTCTTCTTTATCATTCAGCATGAGGGTGTTACTTCATGATGTGATAGATTCAAAATTAAAATAATCTGTATGTAGGGTTTTCAAGACTTGAGAACTCAAGACTTGATGTATGGATACTAATTTTTTAAAGCACATATGAGAAACAAGACAGCCATTTATCTGTGCTAAGTATTTCAAATAGAGATGAAGGTTTGATAAGGTCCTTATGAGTAGTGGAGGGTATAGTTTATACTTTTTTTTTTTTAATTTTTATTTATTTATGATAGTCACACAGAGAGAGAGAGAGAGAGAGAGGCAGAGACATAGGCAGAGGGAGAAGCAGGCTCCATGCTCCGGGAGCCCGACGTGGGATTCGATCCCGGGTCTCCAGGATCGCGCCCTGGGCCAAAGACAGGCACCAAACTGCTGCGCCACCCAGGAATCCCGGTATAGTTTATACTACTTGTTTCTTTTAACTTGACCTACTGGGTTGGCTAAAGTCTCTTGAACTGTGGCACAAAAGCATTAAGAGCCAATATCCTTGATTGTTTCTGGCTGGTAAGAAAAATACATTTATGTTCTATAATTATATCTGCTATCTGTGTTTTTTTTTTTTTCCATGCTAATAAATGCTCTATTGAAGAATGAAAGTTTTTTTTTTACTTACTTATTTTTGACTAGGAATGAGTGTTAAATTTTATCAAAAGTCTGCTACATTCAGTGAAATGAAGTTATGGTCTTTCTCCTTTAGCTTACTTATACAATCAGTAAATAGGTTTTCTAATATTAAATTACCCTTGCAAAATAAATAGGTAGGTAGATAGTTCGCTGGCCTTTGTTCTTGAAAGATTCCTTCTGGTCATGGTATTTTGTGAGATTTTCGTTCTTGTCCTCTTTGTCATGTTTTGGTGTTAGTCATGGTAACATAAAATGAGTTGGGATACATACCTTTTTAAAATTATGGAGCAGTTTAAACATAATAGGAATTATTAATTCCTTGAAAATTTGTTAGAGTTTACCCATTATCAAGGCACTTTCGTTTGAGAGTGAGCCACACTGTAGTGGTGGAGGAAAATCTTTTATTACATTTCTGGTATTTTCTAAAATTATTGGTGTATTCAGGTTGTTTGCAGCTTATTGAATTGATTATAGAAATTTGTCTTTTCTTAGAAAACTATCCATTTCATTAATTTTCCTTTTTATTTCATTTAGATCTTCAAATTTATTGGCATAAAGTTGTGGATAATATTTCTTTTCTGCCCTTGTATTTTAAAAATCTTATTTAGGTTTGGTATTACATCCCTTTTCTTACAACAGCTAATCTTAAATGTTGTTTGCTTTCATTAATTTGTTTTTAACAACTTTTCATTGTAATATAGAATACAGATACAGAAAACTATAAAAGCAAATGTGTATCTTGGTTAATTATTATAAGACAAACATGCTTGTAATTATCACTCAGGTCAAGAAATAGAGCTTTACTAGCCACTATAGAAGCCCTTTTGTATCCTTTACTACGGCACTCTTTCTCCAAAAAATTAACCACTTTTCTGACTTTGAGAGTAATAACTTACTTAATTTTCTTTGTGGTTTTAATTTGCCCCAGTGTGCATCTCTAAACACCAGTTTAGTTGCCAATTTTGAAAACTGTTTTTGTCTTTTAAGTCTTTCTTTGTAGTTTCCTGTAACTCTTTCTTTTCTAGTGAAAGATCTAGTAAAGAGCTTGGGATATTTGACCTGTAGGGTTCACTACAGTCTGTAATTGCTGGTTGCATACTTATGGTACAGTTAAACATTTTCTTCTATATTTTCTTTAAATTGGCAGGTAGCATCAGAGATTGATTTCATTTAGGCTTAATCTCTTAGGTAAGATTATAGGTGCTGTTGTGTCCTTTCATCAGGAGGCACATAATATCATTTTAAAGTTGGCAGCCACTGATGCTCAAAGTCTAGATCCATTAACCCATTATTTCTTTTGCTATATGGTGATTTTGTTCTGTAAGCTATCTAGAAGTGAAATTTGTTTCAATTTCTGATTATCTAATGAGGATTCTTTTGATATAGAAAACATCCTAGATTTTTATTGTGGTCAACAAATGTGAGTTTAATATTTTGACAATATTAAGATTACCTTTGTTTCCTTTTCTGTATGCAAATTTGCAAATGTTCCACTGGGATTACTAAAGAACTTCTATTTTTCTTGTGGTTGTGATTTAAATGTTTTATATTTAAATATTAAATTTAATAATGTATTCTTTAAATGGTCTTTTTCTTTAAATGTATTTCTACTTATCAACCAAATGATGAGAGTAGGCTTGTATTTTAAAAAGATTACTTCTAGTAGTAGTCTTTTAAGGTGGTTTTATTATTTTTTTAAGATTTAATTTATTTATTCATGAGAGACACAGAGAGAGAGAGGCAGGCTCCATTCAGGGAGCCTGATGTGGAACTCCATCCTGGGACCCCAGGATCACACCCTGGGCTGAAGGCAGGCACTAAACCGCTAAGCCACCCAGGTGTCCCTAAGGTGGTTTTAGAGGATTGACCCATTACTAGAGACATTGAGATAATATAGTGTCTTTTAAATTTTTTTGGCATTTAAGTGAGAAATTATTACTCTGAATTAAGGCATTGGTGACAGAATGTGGGAGATAGATCCTAAAATATATAGGAAGTGGGTGTAGAAAATAAGGGAGATAAAAAGATCTAATTTCTGTTTTGTGATTACAGATTGGCAGTGTGATCAAGCATGGTTAGAATAGAGGTTGAGTTAAATCAGGTTCGTGAGCCAAGTCTGCCCTGCTGTCCATTTTCATATAACGCACAAACCAAAGAATGACTTCCTTTTTTTTTTTTTAAAGTAAGCTCTACGCCCCATATGGGGCTTGAACTCACAATTCTAAAATCAAAAGTCTCATTCTTTACTGACAGCCAGCCACGTGCCCCTGACTTTTACAGTTTTTAATGTTTTAAGTAGTAAAAAGAAAAGTGATATTTCTTGACACATAAACATTTATATTGCTAAAAAACAAAATTCAGCAGAGCAAATTTGAAGATCAGTGATTCATGAATTGGACATCATCACATCTAGGCAACAGAGGAGCTCTGAGGATCTGTACAAAATGGAAGATTTTTATAGACAGAAAGAGGTTGGGTAAGATAGTTTTTCTAACGAAGAGTAGATTGCTTAAAGCAACCTTTGAGGGGAAGGTAGGTTCTTCAGACAAATTGCCTCCCTAGTGCTGACTATGTGATTCCAAATCGACTGGTTAAGGATCATGTTCCTGGGAGATGCTGAAACTGCAGTAGTTTTTTTTTTTTTTTTTATTAAGTCTTGGTTTGCTGATGTGGGATGAACCACAAATGACTCCATTTTGGGTCTGTTTCTTTTTTAACAATGTGTAATTTAAATTTCATTGGCCATAAGTAAAGTTTTATTGTAACATAGCCATGCTTATTCATTTACAGCAGAGTTGAGTACGGTAGTTAAGACAGACACTGGCCCACAAAGCCTAAATAATTACTATGGGCCCTTTACAGAATGAGTTTACTCCTTCCTGGGAAATACCTTCTTTTTCCTTAAAAAGAAAAATTCTCATTCTCATTCAGTCTGGTGTTCATAACCAATAATTTCTTATGGGATTATTACTTTTTTGACTCCCTACATATAACTACATGAATTTAATTCTATTCATGACCATTAATTTTTGACATTAAAATCCATTTCCCATGCAAATTTTTTGGTCTATGTGTATAATTATTGAAAGCTTTTAAAGTTCATTTGATATTTGTATGCTGTTAAATCAGTGGTTTCTCCATTCAAATAGTCTTGGCCATTATTTTTATTAAATTATAATTTAAGGTGATAATTTTATATTGTACAGTTTGTTAGGTTTGTATTTTCCATAGTTTCCCTTTTTCCATGGACTCAAACTACAATTTACATAAACAAAATGATTGTTAAAGTCATCCTGAGAGCAGATCCTTTGAGGTTCTGGAAACAGAATTTTGATTTAATTAAATATCTGGTGTTAGAGTTGACTTTATTTATAAAGTCATTAGTTTATTTATTTTTTAGGGCACTATAAAATAGAATTTTAGCAGAAGAAGGATTCTTGAAAAAAGGCTCATCTGGTAATACGTTTATACATAGAGAGGAATTTGGTTCTGTTAAAACAGTAGATCCTAAGATGGAGTCTTTTATGCTAAGCCCCATATCACTAAACTGAAACTTAACTTAATTACAGTTCAGGCACTCCCTAAAATGGAATTTTTTTTTTTTAAGATTGATTGATTGATTCATTCATTCATTCATGAGAGAGAGGGGGGGAGAGAGAAAGAGAGGCAGAGAGACACAGGCGAAGGGAGAACCAGGCTCCATTCAGGGAGCCCAATGTGGGACTCCATCCTCGGTCTCCAGGATCAGGCCCTGGGCTGAAGGTGGTGCTAAACTGCTGAGCCACCTGGGCTTCCCCCTAAAATGGAATCTTAAACCAGTCAATCAGGAATCCCCTAATCAGCACCAGGTAAATAATCTACCTGATAGATCCTTCTCCATCCCCTGAGGAAAGTGACTTTGCTATACCCAATTTGCTTGTTTGCCTAGCATAACTTCCTTGTTTCTGCTCCCTTCTGCCTATCAGAGTCCTTTTCCTATAGCTTCTGGGAGCTCCTTTCTGTCTGTTAGGTTGGAAGCTAACCGATTATTTTTTCTTTGAACAAAGGCAATAAGATCTTTAAAATATACTCCGTTGAATTTTGTTTTTAAATTGCTGTTTTAATCATATAAATGGGTTACTCTAATCCACAAGGGAGAAAAAGTTGTATCATGGGAATTTCTAATGATACAATTTATAATAATGTTATAAAAACTAACATTGTTGTGCTGGGTAAGCAGGAAGCCAGGACTTACCCATCCTTAGGAATTCAAGATGACACTGTTGTGTTTTTGTATGGGGTTATGTCTTTCTCTGTATCTATATCTTGTCTGTCATACTTAATTTCTGACATTTATGTTGTGGCAAATTGGAATATGTTATCTTTTAATTTCTTTCATCTTCCTATAGCTGTTACTTGTATTCAGACTTAAAAAAAAAAAAAATGCCAGAGGTGACCACCAATAGAAGTTGTCATGAAAATCATGCAAAAAATGTATTTCCATTTGGAGGCTTATTAGCAGTAAAGCACATTGTTAGACTTTATATTTTTATTTAAAATAGTAATGTGTTGACATACAATCTTTTTATCCCATCAAATAATTACATCCAAATGAGGCTGTTAATTCATTTAAGCCGCTATGTGTCAAAGTAGCTCTGTGGAGAGGACCCATCACATTATATTTTTTGCTCAAATACCGTGGTTTCATAGCTATCTTATAAACATTGTTACTGGGAAATTTCTTAGTGTTTATTATGATTAATTATTAATTTACACTACTTAGTTCTGTTATCAACAGATAAAAAAATCAATGCTTAGTCTTTTACTAATGACTTAAACATTTATCAGTGCATAAAATGATTTTCATTCATGTTAAGCAGTTTTTATTTTTTATTTTTATTTTGTCCTGAAAGAGGAAAAATTTTAAAAATTTAAATTTGCTTTGATTTCTGCACTTTTAACTTTTCCTATGTGTTTACCAGTGTCTTAACTATTCCTTCTGCTTGTTTATCCTTCCTTCTATTCCTATTGTTTTTTATTCCTACTTTTTGTACTCACCAAAATAATAAAAATGGTCACTTTGTATGTAAATTATTGTTCTAAGGGCAGTTAATGGTCACTTCTTTTAAGGAGTTTTCTAGTCTATAACAGTCATTTATGAAATATTTTCCTAAGTAGTTAATAAAGTAAGTTGTCAAAGTTGAAAATCCGTTATCCTTTTGATAAACAAGAGTTGATTTAAGATTATCCTTTAAAATGTCATTTATGAATAGTTGCATTCTAATAAACTTTCAGGGATGGAAGAGAAAGGTATGCAAAAGGCATACATATCCTTATCAAACCCTGGACTCATAGAGGTTATTCTGGTAGTAGTATTTAAGGTGGTATTGAGGGGAGAAAAACCAGAAGTGTGACGGCAGACTCAGTAGCTATTGTAATGTCATTGTGAAAATAGGGAGAGCTTGAGTTGGGTAACGACTAGCCACGAAGAGAAGATGATGGAAATACAAGTAATGGAAATGAATTTTAAACCATTGGAAATTGGGCAGCCCAGGTAGCTCAGTGGTTTAGCGTGGCCTTCAGCCCAGGGCGTGATCCTGGAGGCCCAGGATCGAGTCCCACATCACACTCACTGAATGGGGCCTTCTCCCTCTGCTCCTGTCTGCCTCTCTCTCTCTCTCTCTGTCTCTCTCTCTCTCATGAATAAATAAATAAAATCTTTAAAAATTAAAAGAAAATAAATCATTGGAAATTGCCCTTTTTTGGTAGGTAAACTATTAAATATCAGCATTTTCATATGGTTCAATTTAATGCATTCATTATCAACTAGTGTTAGTAAAGAAAAATGCAACTGTTAAATATTTAAATGAAGAAAGAAAGGTTGTATTGTAAGGAAAGGGTCAGTGACACTAGAATGGAAAGATTCTATGGAGAAAAGTTGATGTATTTTCTAACTTCCAAATTCTATATGCCCTTTTAGGAAGAATCTAGTTCAGATCCCATTTATGTAAAGTTTTTACTCAGTATCCAAGTAT